>NW_021320070.1:7015220-7019235 GCF_001605985.2 Dendrobium catenatum | reverse complement strand
TAAAGTTTCAAATTCCTTAACACTAATTTGGAATTCCAAATTTGGAAAGTATTTCACATGACGGTTTCCTAACTTTTAATTCCAATTTGATATTGGAAGTTATTAATACGCCATATTGTGCCACATAACTAATTCAAATGGGAAGCCACCTCATGAGATTGCCTCTCCCCTTCACCAGCATGCCAGCCGGCCACACTAGGGAGATTTAAAAATAAAAAGAGAAAACCGCCAACCCCACCTACTCCGACTACTTTCCCGTGGACAAAGACTTCCGGCATCTTCTTCCTAGTGGTGATCTCAATTCTAGTTGCAAAATATTCTCTCGCCAAGCCTAGTGTAGTCGAGTGAATAATCCCCAAGGTGAAATTTCTCATTATTAAATTTTGGATTGTTGTTTAATAGCTCTTAGCTTTGCTACTATTTTTGTTTATCTCCGAGGATTAGTTAATTTACATGTACTCCTTCGCCTAAGCGAGTTGAAAACCAAGAATCTTTATTGAATTATCTTGTCTCGACAATAAGCTTTCAAGTGAAATTAAATTGTTTAATCCTTCTTAATTGTCTTAATGAGCTCCTACGCATGTTGGTTTCACATCAAATAGTCGGCCTCGTCATTCATAATTCTACTTCCATAGTTTTTCATAGTGCAGTCACATCAACATATGCCATCTGCATAATCAAGCAGGACTTCCTCAAGAAATCATCCTAATATGAGTAACTCATGCAAATTTCCAAGAGGGAAAGGGAACATTGCATATCTCTTTGTAGATCCTCTTATCTCTTTCTAAGGGGTGTGGGACAACCCTTTTGTATGAAGCATTGTCAAGAATAGCAAGGGGGATTCTTTGGACATCAATTTGGCAACCATGCACTATGATGTTCTTTTGAAATTCTGCTTAGATTGTAATCTTATGAGGATGCCCCTATTGAATCCTATGGAGGGACTGTAGTTGAATAGGATCTTCATGAAATGTACCGTGCTATTGCCTGGGCTCTAATTTTCAATGAAGTTTCTAATAAAAGAGGTGTATCAAATGTACCGTGCTATTGCTATTGCTACATATTAAATCTGTTGTGGGCAAATTATTTACAATCATTAGAAAAAAAAAGTAAAACATATTCAAATTCACCCAAGCAACCCCTTTTCTTTTGTGCCTCACTCGGATTCACTCGAGCACTCAACTACAATTCAATCAACACCCTTGTTGCAATTTTCCTCCGCATCAACCATGAACACACTCAATCTTCATGTGGACCTCGCTTCCAACCATAAAAAAAATTGCACTAACCCATGTGACTCCCTAGACTGATATGCATTTATCTCTTCTTCCTTTGACCTCATATTTCCTTGCTTTGGCATTGATAATTTTACTATTTCTCTCCATTTCTCTCTCATGACCTTGCTCTGTTCCTCCCTGTTTCAAACTCGTGTCAGTTCCCAAATCAACACACACTTGAGAGCCTCTCGATGCCCTTTTCCCATAATCGTATGCAGCCTAGAGCCTCACCAACTCCTTGAATCCTGCAATCACAACCTCTACTACAGTGCTGCCCTTGTTCTTGCAGCCGTTCTGCAAGTTACACGCACTAAAGAGCCTTGTTAATGCTTGGGTTCCTAGAATCGCACTACTCTTAATTTTCGTCTCACTTATGCTAACCTGCCTGAGGCCCCACGTTGTTTTATGAAACTTGTGAACTTAAAATATAGTTCTCTTGAACTCTTAATTGACTTCACTTCGCTCGAACAAAGGTATAAATAGGATATGCTTTCTCACAGATCTGTGGGCAAATTACAAAACAGAAAAAGAGAAATATAAGATCTCGTGCTCGTCATATCTTTGAAATGACATTTCTTTGTTAGATTTAAATGAGAATTTGACTCGTAACAGGACACAATGGAAAAAAAGGATTAATGTAGCCGGTGGGATAAAGGCTTGATGTTGTTGTTGTGTTCATCATATATTTGAGCAGGTCAGAAATAAAAAAAAAAGAAATTTGAAGGCTGCATGTTTTTTGTACGTTTGATCTAGTCGGGAAGAAAAAAAGATGTGAAGAACACTTATTTGTTGTATCTTTGATCCTAAAGTCAGGAAAAAAAATTGAAACCATGCATTCAATTGATCTTTGATCTGATCAAGAATGAAGACAACCCTCTACATTCCATCGATATTTAATCCGATCAGAGTTGTATCTGCCTCATTTGATCTTTGATTTGGTTCCAAGGAGATTGTCTTGTTTCCAACAACTGTAGTCTCCAGGCCGTTGCCTAACATGGTCCTTTGCAACCTTCTTGCGATTTCAATGAAACTGACTTGCTCAATACATCTTGCAATTTGTTGCTCAGGTGTTTGATATGACAGTTGTCACTCGAATCTCCAACGAGGAGGTTGATATGAACAATATTTATGGGAAAGTTTGAAGGCCGTCATGAATAAAGGAATTCATGTGGATAATAATAATAGTTAATGCTTATATTAAGTCATTTTTTAAGCATTATTGTTGTTGCGTCTCCATTGTCCAGTGAGTAGCAAAGACAAAATTATTGAAATCTACACTCATTTTTTGATGATGACGACGAAATGCACGAAGATCAACACTGATTTTTTATTTTTTTATACGATCCCCCATTTTTTCACTTTCTCTCTCACATTCAAACATACACAAAATATATATACACACACTTAACTAATAATAACAATAACTAATATTAGTTAATAACTAAAAAAAAACTTATACCTAAGAGTCGGGTATGGAGGTCGGGTGAGAGGGCTAAAGCTCGGTCTGCTTACAACAGAGAGGAGAGGTCGGGTCTTGGTAGACTAAGAGAGGGGTTGGGCAAGGCAGAGCAGGGGGCGGCTTGAAGTTTGGCGTGGAGAGGAGGTCTCGGCTTGAAGGAATAAAGGGGAGGTCGGGTAGATTTGTGGCAAGAGAGATGGGGGAGATCGGTAATGCAGCTTATTGGAGGCTCTATGTGGGCTCCAAAAATTCGGCCTCGGCCTCCACTCGCTTTTCTTATTCGGCGAGGGAGTTTTAACGAACTAAGTTCCGAGGTAAATTTTGGAAGGCAGATGGGTTTGTAGATAAGACACTACCCAGAGATTTCGCCCTCATTTTGTGAGGACTTTATGATCTGAGTTCTGGTTTCCTATAGGCGCAAGCCCCTATAGTTAATTACCCCTCCCGATCACGAGAGAGAACTTTCGATTAAGGCTAGTCGTCAATCAGATATGTATAGAATACGTGTTATCTGGCATATAGTAGCAGCATAGGTATAGGAATTTGGAAATTATGTTTGGATTTGGGAATTCAGAAAGAATTTGGAAAGTTTAATATTTAAAAATAGGAAATTTCACCACCTAGCGCTTAAAGCGGATGGTGGGGGAATGGATGATAGACCCGATCAAGATCCCATGGTTCCGTCATCCCGGGCCATCGTGGTTCCTGGTCTACTTAGTCAGAGGAGGTAGTCGACCCAACCTGACAGAAGGATCCTTGTCGGCAGCCATGGGTTGCTTCGTCCAAGGGAACCTTGTAGACCGGGGTTGATGTTTGTCTAAGGGGACAAATTTAAATCCACCTTAGCTAACAGAGGGCTTTGTGCCCTATCAATCATATCCTATTGATTCATATCTCAAGGATTTAACGCCATTAAGGAGCGTATTGGCTCTGGCCATAACCGCTATCTGTGGTGCCATTTGGCGGCAAAACCACTCGGTTCAGAGGGCCCCGGGTCATAACCGTTTACCTGCAGTGCCATTTGGCGGCAAAACTGCCAGTTAGAGGACACGTACCACGTCCTTACTAGCAAGAGATTGTTTGAGAATGGATCCTAGTGATATTTTCGACTAGGCATTTGGCTCTTTGTGAGCTAGAGTTTATTTGAATTTGTCCGCCCCGACAAACTGTTGCGGAGGGCGGATGGATTTTGTTTTAAGTTGCTGATGGATTGATTTCAGATTTTAAATATTTTTAGAATTTGGGGCTTGTAGAGTTTGAATTCTGGTAGACATTTGAA
>NW_021320070.1:6912840-7012648 GCF_001605985.2 Dendrobium catenatum | reverse complement strand
CTCTCTCTCTCTCTCTCTCTCTCTGCGGATCAGGAGGCGATGGAAGGTGGAGGTCGGAAGCGGATGTGGAGTTCGGGTTTTCTACGGCTTGGAGGAGAGGGGAGCTCGGTCGAGGGAGCTAAGCCGAAGCAGCCAAGGGATTCAGAGCCTTCGGTCCGACAGGAGGGGATGTCGACGAAGGGCGAAGTCGGACGGCAAGGAGGAAAGGGCTCGGCTAGGCAAGTCTTTCTTCCTCTCCTCTCTCTCTCTCGGAATCAAGGGAGGCGGTGGAGGTCGGACAGAGGAACGAGAGCGGCTTGGAGAGGGAGGAGCTCGAGATCAAGTGTGGAAGCGTCGAGCAGCCCCCTCGCTATTTAACGACGATTTGGACGCTCGATCGAGACGAGCTCGCGGGATTTGGGAAGGATTTCCGGGAAATGACGCAAACGGCGCCGAGCTTATAGGATTCAGCGGGATTCCTGGCCGGTTTCGTGGATACGAGGTTTGGTCTGATTTGATTTTTTTTTTGTTTCTTTTGTGTATTACACAGAGGTCAACACTTTAGGTAAGAAGAAAGCTCTCTCTCTCTCTCTCTCTCTCTCTTTCTCTCTCTCTCTCTCTCTGCGTGTGGACCGAACAGAGGCTGGGTATAGATCGGGATGGAGAAGTCTGTTCGTGTGTTGAGGGAGACGTCGGCTTCGGTACACGAGTTCGGCTAGGGGAGCTTCGATCGGAGATGTCGAGCAAAGGTGGAGGATATGGGTTAGGTTTTTGAAGTCGAATGAAGATGAAGGAGCTAGAGGATTTTCGGCTTGAGGTTTGCAGCTGGAGCTTGGATCGAAGGGTAGAGTCGGAGAAATGAGAGAGAGCTGCGGGATTTTTGTGTGCGGAGAAGGAGAGTCATGTGGGAACCACGAAGGAGAAGCCTTCCTCGTTTTATGGACACAACGAGAGTGAGAGGCGAGTCTCGCGCGTGCTCTATCTGGAATGACGCCGCTCGCAGGGCATGGGTGACGGGGTTGTAGCGACCAGAGCAGCGATTCGATCAGGATTTGGCTACAGGTAATCATTCTTTTTTTTAATTTATTTTCTTTTGTCTGTTCTTCTTTGGCTGCATAGTAGAGGTCAACAATTGCTTAGGTGTTTGATATGGCAGTTGTCACTCGAATCTCCAACGAGGAGGTTGATGTGAACAATATTTATGGGAAAGTTTGAAGGCCGCCATGAATAAAGGAATTCATAAGGATAATAATAATAGTTAATGCTTGTTGGCTAAAAAAAAAATGGCACGAATGCACGAATCATACTTTACAGCGTAGGATTCCATTTTCCTTAAGTCAGATTGTAGTTAACCAGATTTCCCCCGATGGTGATATCAGGGTTTATAGATCTGGGGTTCTTACATCCTATGAGCGCAAGTGCCCATAGTTAATTACCCCTCTTACAACGTAAGAGAGAACTCTCGATTAAGGATGAAAATTTTTTTAGGTAATTTTAGTCTCAATAGTGAAATATGGAGGTAAACCCGATCAAGATCCCATGGTTCCGTCGTCCCGGGTATACCATAGTTTTCAGTCTACCAACACTAACAATCATTGACTGTAGTGTCCAGGGAATTTGATTAACAGCCATGGGTTGCCTCCTCTCAGGGATCCCGAGTAGACTGAAGTGATTATGTGTGGATTTTAGTTTTATTTAATTTGGGTTGGGACTTATGGCTTCCTTAGAAGTTGCTCAGAAGTTTGAATTTAGATTGGGATTTACGATTTTCGTAGAAAGTAACCCAGGGATTTAGATTTAGTTTTGGACTTACAACTTTCGTAGAAAATAGTCCGGAGATTTGAATTTGGAATTGGGGCTTATTACTATATTTATGAGTGGCCCAAGGATGGGTCTTACAACCTAACTCTATAGTGAGGCTGCCCGGAGGTTTTAATTATTTGAGTAGGACTTTTGGCTTCCCTTAGGAAGTAGCCTGAAAAACGGGTCTTACAACTTAATCATTTAGACTAAGATGACCAAAAGTTTGAATTTCACTTGAATTGGATTTGGATTAGGTCTTAGTGTTTCCTTAGAAGTTGCCTAAACATGGGTCTTACAACCTAGCACTTTAAGCTAAGTGGCCCGAATGGTGGGTCTTACAACCTAGCCCTATAGACTGGGATGCTCATTTGAGGAGTCTAGGACTGTATTATCACCTAAATGTTTCCCTCAGAGGTCGGACTTACGACTTCTATTTGAAGTGGCCGAATGTTTTAATTGGGGGTTAGGAATTAGGTCAATTTTATCTAAAACTTTCCCCTAAGGTCGGGCTTATGGCTTTCCTACGTAAGTTGCTGGGTAGTGGTTCTTACAACAAAGTTCTTATAAACAAGGCTGCACAGAAGTTTAAATTTGATTGTTTAGGATTTATGATCATTACTATTTATTTAGCAAATTTTCTAAAATGCGGGGCTTACGACTTTAGTAAGAAGTTGTCCGAAAGCGGGTCTTACAATCTAATCCTATAGACTAGGATGCACATATGTTTGAATTATATTATTTGGGTTTTAGGTTCATTATAATTTATTTAGTAATTTTCCTAAAACGTTGGGGCTTACGACTTCAATTAGAAGTTGCCCAAAAATGGGTCTTACAACCTATTCCTATAGAATAGGATGCCCAAGAATTTTAATTGTTTGGATAGGACTTATGGCTTCCCTTATGAAGTATCCTGAAAAGCGGGTCTTACAACTTAATAGTTTAGACTAAGATGCCCATAGGTTTAAATTTGATTGTTTAGGGTTTAGGATAATTACTATTTATTTAGCAAATTTCCTAAAATATGGGGCTTATGACTTCATTAAGAAGTTGCCCGAAAGCGGGTCTTACAACCTAATCCTATAGACTAGGATGACCAAGTGAGGGGTCTAGGTGTATTATCACCTAAACACTTCCCTCAAATGTCAGACTTACGACTTCTTATTAGAAGTGGTCTGGGGGGTTTAATTGGGTTTAGGGGTTAGGTCAATTTCCACCTAAAACTTTCTCCTATGGTCGGGCTTACGACTTTCCTACGAAAGTTGTCGGGTAGTGGGTCTTACAACCAAGTTCCTATGAACGAGGCTGACCAAGGTTTAGAATTGATTATTTGAGTAGATAATAGTTGTTTGATACTAGATCACCGTGGTTTTTTTAGTTGTTTGTTTGGTAGTAGTTGTACATACTAGTTTGACTAGTTATTGATGTAACACTAGTGTTTTGCTACAGTAGTTTTCCTTTTTGTTTTCATAGATTACTTTTTTTGCACCAGTGTACTAGTAATTTACTGCAACATTTTCTACTTTAGCATTAAATTTAATATTATTTTAATTGTAATGATAAATGAATTTAATTTATTTGTTGCATGAGCTCGTACAGAAGAGACTTTGGAGAGCTCGGAGATTCTGCTGTTCTGTTGGAAAGCTTCAGTTTATTGTTGTAGGGAGCTTTGTATAAATAATTTGTAGAGTTTTGTTTGAATTGTGTTTGATTTGAGTTTGAATTATTTAGAGATTTTAAGGGTTTGAGAGTTTATTGCTTTATATACATGTCTATAAAGATAAAATTTACTATAAAATTTTACCATAAAAATGTGAGTTTATGTTTCCAACAATTCTGATATTTAAAAAGAGTCATTATAGATAACTTCAAGCTCTTTGGCTTAGGAGGCAAA
The DNA here is from genome assembly GCF_001605985.2 of Dendrobium catenatum. Classification (NCBI taxonomy): domain Eukaryota; kingdom Viridiplantae; phylum Streptophyta; class Magnoliopsida; order Asparagales; family Orchidaceae; genus Dendrobium; species Dendrobium catenatum. The sequence goes on along the minus strand of NW_021320070.1, from coordinate 7,008,975 downwards.
GAGGGCAACTCTTTGAACTTCACATAGTAATTTAGCTCTAGCATGAAATTTGTTTTCAAGTCATTTTGCTTTCGGCATGCAAGAAAGTTCAAAAATTTGTGGAAAGGAAGTTATCCAAAATGTGGAAGAGCTTTTTTTTTATATACAATGTTTCAAATCATTTTTTTCTAGATTAGAAATCAGATTGACTTTGCTCATTCATAAAAAAAATGATTTTAAAAATATAATTTATCAAAAATTTGATTTATAAAAAAAATGATTTGAAGTAAACCATCACAATTTATATAAAAATCCGATTTATATATATATAATTTTTTTTTATTTATATAAAAATCTGATTTATATAAAAAAAATCTGAACATATACAATTTAATTGATTCAATCGGTAAATTAATTACTCTCTAATTTTAAAAATTTTTTTAGAGATCTGCGTTTTTCCAAAAATTCACTAAGCTCAGAATTTTCAAAAAATTTCGGCAGCCTCCCAGCGTCACCTCCCCACCTAGGGAGAAATCGGGACGGAATTTGCCGATATTTTCTTTCGGTCGGACACGAGGCATTGAATTTAAACCATCTCGGTCGGACCTAAGGTCGACGACACGAGGCATTGAATTTAAAATCATCTCGATCGGACCTTAGGTCGATGACACGAGGTCCTCAATTTAAATTCTTCTCGACCAGATTTAAAATCGACTGTACGAGGTCTTGTATTTGAAAACCATCTCGGCCGGATCTAAGATCAACGACACGAGGTCTTTACTTTGAAATCATCTCGGCCGGATCTAAGATCGACGACACGAGGTCTTCTTAAATTCCTGTCTATTTAATGCTTAAGATAAAGATTTCTTTAAATAATAATATATTTAATTTAATGCACTCAGTTAGTATATATTTTAAAAAAAGATAAAAGAAAAAAAAATAGTTGCTTGATATTATTGCAAACTAAAGAAAAAAAATATCTTAAGGCAATTAATACTTTACTGTTTGTTTTCTTATAGAGTAGATATTGCAGAAGTAATGGTCCACATGAGATGGCAGAGCAGAAAGTGTAATAATGGCCAATTTTATTTGAGTGGAGAATATATTTTGTATATTTATTAAAAAAATGATGGATTAAATAATATTATATAGCATAAAATAGGAGAATTAAGACTCCAGGTTTCGTATGAGAGTGCGGTTAAACAGTTTTGACCATTGAAGGCAGTATTGCATGCCCAGCGGAAGACAGAGTGTATTCAATTCAGATTTGGCCATGAGAAACAAAGTCGAGTAAAGATCAGTGGTGAGATTTGGAGTTCGCACAAGGTCTAGCATTTGTATGTATGAGATTTGGCGGAAGTGAGAAAGAAGGCAACTGAGTGTGAAGGTAGGCAGCCGGGGCTTTGCAACGAGATTGTGAAATAAGATACGAGGTTTTACCTGCAGATAGGAATTTGGTTTCACAATTGGAGACGGGCTTGTGATCGCCGGTAGTTGGCAATCGGAGACTACGTTGGCTTTGTCCGGCGTTCAATGGAGTTTTATCAACACCGAACAAAGGTCCAAAAATCAATGTATTCTCTTCAATTTTTTTTTCTTTTTATTGATAGCATCGTTGAAGAATGGTTTTGAGTTGGATAGTTGCGTCGTTTGGCAAAGTGGGGTCGCCTTGAAAGCGTGAAGAGATGCATTTCCTCAATTTTATGTTTCGTTTCTCTTCTCGCATGATCTTATTATTATTATTATTATTAATCAATAATTAGCTTTATAGGTAATTAAAATATAGATGGTGGACTTATAAAGTTATGAGTGAGCAATCGTCTTGGACATTTGCAGCTACGTAGATAATTAGAGGCAATAAATGAGTTATGCCTCAAATTGTCTATCTGCACTTGAAATCTGAATAAATCTTATTTTAGAAAGATGAGATTTTATTTGCTTGCTTAATTTCTGAATTGCTCGTGCATGCCATCAATGAATGAAATTGTTATATATTGCTCTTTTAACACCAAACCATTATATTTTGTCTAACCTGTGAAAACTCAACCATTATAGGTATTTATTTTGTTTGATTAGACAAAAAATTTATGAAGAGATTCATCGTCATCATTTTGCTTCTTTTTCTTCGTCTTTCTTTCCTTTTTTTTTCTTATTTTAAGCAAGTCAACAAATTGACTCCCAACGAATTTGTTGTGTGACTTTCATGCAAGAAATTTGTTGCAATCATCGATTATGTGATTTTTTTTGTTATTTCTTATTTTATCTTTTCAGGCCAAGATGCTTAATTGGAGAAGATCATCGTCATTGTCCAGAACTGAGCCTTCAGAAGAAGATATTTGGAAGGAAATTGATGGATACGATCTTTCACAATCGACTTCGATTTCAGATCGATTGTATTGGCATAGGGAAATGCTGGTTGATCGAGATATATATGATGCTCTTTTTACTCGATCGCCTCGCATGCATTGCTTTGATTCAGATTTGCCAACTGGACATGATCCCGCGGATTGGATTATTACACTTAAACTACGGCACAGTAAAGGTGCCTCTTTGGACCGTATTATTGAGGGATTGAATTATGGGGATCAAGATATTCTGCAATCAGCAGCTGACCTTGCAGAGCACACATGTGTTGTCAAATTGCTTAGTTATCAGTTGCTACATCATGAGATTGAAGAGCCACATCATGATCCTATGTTTGGTAGTCCAGTTCAGGCTTTGACTGGTTATGTCAGGTGGGCCCGTTACACATTTCAAATGCATCAGGAGGTACTGAAGCAAGCATGGTACATGAAGCCATTTATATTTCTTTATTTGATTATATCCGTCTTTCTTCTTCATAACTTCAGAGTATAATTGAGCATTGGGATAGTGCCACAAATACTTGTTGGGTTGGACCCAATGAGATGACGATTAAACTCTGGGATATATGTACCATTTCTGGTTTGCCAATTTTAGGAATTCCATATGAAGAGTGTATTCCTATTGATTATGATTTGTTTAGCCGCCGACCAGCAGGGTAGTAGAGGAGAGGTGAGTTTGTTTACTCAGTGGGGCTTCACCAGAGTTTGAGGCACTACCATAATCTTTATCAGCGGAGGAGGCGAGGTCGTAGTCGCAGAGGAACTATTTCTTTAGATGTTTGGATTGAGAGCTTTTTAGATCCATCAACACTTGTTACAGAATTTGGGCGGATTCAAGATCCTTTTGACCGCAGACTACACGATACAGAGCAGTATTCAAAGGATCTTTTTGAGCCAGGCTCAGCAGATGGATTGCATCATATTTCAGCCAGAAGATATTCAGATGATGTGCTCTTGGTGTCTTTTATTGTTATGTGGCTCTGTTACTTCGTCTTCCCTAGCCAGAGTAGAGTCTTTAGACCCAGTATGCTTTTGATGGCTAGTTTGATAGCAAGTGGGAGGAGAATCTCGCTTGCCCCTGCAGTTCTTGCGCAGATTTATCATAGTTTAGGGTAGATTTGTGATACATATGGTCGTAGTCAGTGCAGTGTTGAGATTCCTTGACATTACCTTCACGGATGGATACATGTACACGTTGCAGGTGTTTTTAGTTGTTCAGAGTTACCAGGTTACTTTACAGAGCGTTGCTTTCCTTCTTTGCTCCAGTTAGCCAGAGCGACATCTTCCACAGATAGAGCTCATATTCATTTTTTTATGTTTGCACCTTTACAGATGATTGATCGTTACAGATTGATTTATAGATATCCACTTGGTCCTTTACCTCCGCAGTGCTTTGGTGTACCCCTAGTAGATTCTCAGTCTGAGAAGAGGACTCCCACTTTACTTTACAGGTTAGGCTATATACCAATTGCTTCATATTTTATTAGTATGAGACCTGGTTGGATTTGTTACAGACGGCTTGGTTCAGTGATATTGGAGGGATATAATCTCAATCGGGCAGCGATGCAATTTGGACTTGTTCAGGCCAAACCATTGGATGGATTACCAATTATTCCTGGGATAGTTGACACACGTCAATTGGGCTCTCTTTCGTTGTTAGTACGTTTGGAGGCAGCTTCCATGACTTGTGCTTTTCTACTTCGCCTTTGGATAGGTTCTCAATTTTATATTCCCCATATGGATGCTCCGACAGGCATTTCACACCTACGGTTGGCTTGGATTCGACACACATTTTATTTTTATATGTGATGTATATTATTTTTATATATGATTTTATTTTTCTTGTATACTAATAATATGCAAATTGTAATAAAAATGCGGGGCTATCTTTAACAACTGTAAAATTGTTAATACGCAAATATTGCAATCACTTAATGATTTCATCACTTAGGTGTGAAATGCCTGTCGAAGCATCCATATGGGGAATATAAAATCGAGAACCTGTCCCAAGGCGAAGTAGAAAAGCAGAAGTCATGGAAGCTGCCTCCAAACGTACTGACAACGGAAGAGAGCCCAATTGACGTGTGTCAACTATCCCAAGAATAACTGGTAATCTGTTCAATGGTGTGGCCTGAACAAGTCTAAATTGCCTCGCTGTCCGATTGAGATTATATCCCTCCAATATCACTGAACCATGCCGTCTGTAATAAATCCAATCAGGTCTGATACTAATAAAATATGAAGCAATTGGTATATAGCCTGACCTGTAAAGTAAAGTGGGAGTCCTCTTCTCAGACTGAGAATCTACTAGGGGTACACCAAAGCACTGCGGAAGTAAAGGACCAAGTGGATATCTATAAATCAATCTGTAATGATCAGTCATCCGTAAAGGTGTAAACATAAACAAACGAATCTGAGCTCTATCTGTGGAAGATGTCGCTCTGGCTAACTGGAGCAAATAAGGAAAGCAATGTTCTGTAAAGTAACCTGGTAACTCTGAACAACTAAAAGCACCTGCAACGTGTACATGTATCCATCCGTGAAGGTAATGCCAAGGAATCTCAACACTGCATTGAGTACGACCATATACAGCACAAATTTGCCCCAAACTACGATAAATCTGCGCAAGAACTGCAGGGGCAAGTGAGATTCTCCTCCAACTTGCTATCAAACTAGCAATCAAAAGCATATTGGGTCTAAAGACTCTACTCTTGCTAGGGAAGAGGAAGTAACAGAGCCACATAGCAATAAAATACATCAAGAGCACATCATCTGAATATCTTCTGGTTGAAATATGATGCAATCCATCTGCTGAGCCTGGCTCAAAAAGATCCTTTGAATATTGCTCTGTATCGTGTAGTCTCCGGTCAAAAGGATCTTGAATCTGCCCAAATTCTGTAACAAGTGTTGATGGGTCTAAAAATCTCTCAATCCAAACATCTAAAGAAATAGTTCCTCTGTGACTACGACCTCGCCTCCTCTGATGATAAAGATTATGGTAGTGCCTTAAACTCTGGTGAAGCCCCACTGAGTAAACAAACTCACCTCTCCTTTGCTGCCCTGCTGGTCGGTAGCTAAACAAATCATAATTAATGGGAATACACTATTTATATGGAATTCCTAAAATTGGCAAACCAGAAATGGTACATAAATTCCAGAGTGTAATCGTCATCTCATTGGGTCCAACCCAACAAGTATTTGTGGCACTATCCCAATGCTCAATAATACTCTGAAGCCATGAAGAAAAAAGACGGCTATAATCAAATAAAAAAATATAAATGGCTTCATATACCATGCTTGCTTCAGTACCACCTGATGCATTTGAAATGTGTAATGGGCCCACCTGACATAACCAGTCAAAGCCTGAATTGGACTACCAAACATAGGATCATGATGTGGCTCTTCGATCTCATGATGTAGCAACTTATAACTAAGCAATTTGACAACACCTGTGTGCTCTGCAAGGTCAGCTGCTGATTGCAGAATATCTTGATCTCCGTAATTCAATCCCTCAATGATACGGTCCAAAGAGGCACCTTTACTGTGCCGTAGTTTAAGTGTAATAATCCAATCCGCGGGATCATGTCCAGTTGGCAAATCTAAATCAAAGCAAGGCATGCGAGGCGATCGAGTAAAAAGAGCATCATATATATCTCGATCAATCAATATTTTCCTATGCCAATACAATTGATCTGAAATTGAAGCCGATTTTGAAAGATCGTATGCATCAATTTCCTTCCAAATATCTTCTTCTGAAGGCTCAGTTCTGGACAATGATGATGATTTTCTCCAATTAAGCATCTTGGCCTGAAAAGATAAAATAAGAAATAACAAAAAAAAAGCACATAATCGATGATTGCAACGAATTTCTTGCATGAAAGTCACATAACAAATTCGTTGGGAGGCAATTTGTTGACTTGCTTAAAATAAGAAAAAAAAAAGAAAGATGAAGAATAAGAAGCAAAATGATAACGATGAATCTCTTCATAAAATTTTTGTCTAATCAAACAAAATAAATACCTATAATGGTTGAGTTTTCACAAGCTAGACAAAATGTAATGATTTGGTGTTAAAAGAGCAATATATAACAATTTCATTCATTGATGGCATGCACGAGCAATTCAGAAATCAAGCAAGCAAATAAAATCTCATCTTTCTAAAATAAGATTTATTTAGATTTCAAGTGCAGATAGACAATTTGAGGCAGAACTCATTTATTGCCTCTAATTATCTACGTAGCTGCAAATGTCCAAGACGATTGCTCACTCATAACTTTATAAGTCCACCATCTATATTTTAATTACCTATAATGATAATTATTGATTAATAATAAAAAAAAAGAGTAGACGAGAAGAGAAACGAAACATAAAATTGAGGAAATGCATCTCTTCATGCTTTCAAGGCGATCCACTTTACCAAATAACGCAACTATTCAACTCAAAACTGTTCTTCAACGATGCTGTCAATAAAAAGAAAAAAAAATTTGAAAGGGAAGACATTTATTTTTGGACCTTTGTTCGGTTTTGATCAAACTCCATTGAACACCGGACAAAGCCAACGTAATCTCCGATTGCCAACTGTCGGCGATCACAAGCCCGTCTCCAATTGTGAAACCAAATTCCTATCTGCAGGTAAAACCTCGTATCTTATTTCACAATCTCGTTGCGAAGCCCCGGCTGCCTCCCTTCAAACTCAGTTGCCTTCTCTCTCGCTTCCGTCAAATCCCGCACATGCAAATGCTAGACTTTGTGCGAACTCCAAATCTCACCACTGATCTTTACTCGACTTTGTTTCTCGTGGTCAAATCTGAATTGAATACACTCTGCCATCCCCTGGGTATGCAATACTGTCTTCAATGGTCAAAACTGTTTAACCGCGCTCTCATATGAAACCTGGAGTCTTATTCTCCTCTTTTATGCTATATAATATTATTTAATCCATCTTTTTTTTAATAAATATACATAATATATTCTCCACTCAAATAAAATTGGTCATTATTACACTTTCTGCTCTGCCATCTCACGTGGACCATTACTTCTGCAATATCTACTCTATAAGAAAACAAACAGTAAAGTATTAATTGCCTGAAGATATTTTTTTCTTTAGTTTGCAATAATATAAAGCTACTGTTTTTTTTCTTGTTTTCTTTTATCTTTTTTTTTTTTTAAATATATACTAACTGAGTGCATTAAATTAGATGTATTATTATTTAATGAAATCTTTATCTTAAGCATTAAACATACAAGAATTTAAAGAAGACCTCGTGTCGTCGATCTTAGATCCGGCCTAGATGATTTCAAAGGGAAGACCTCGCGCCATTGATCTTAGATCCGGCGGAGATGGTTTTAAAATACAAGACCTCATACCGACGATGGAAGAATTTCAAATGAAGCCATTGTGTCGTCGAACTTAGATCCGATTGAGATGAAATTGAAGACCTGCGCCGTTGATTTTTAATCCGGGCAAATGGTTTTGAATCTGAAGACCTCGTGTCGTCGACCTTAGGTCCGATCGAGATGGTTTTAAATTTGAAGACCTCACGCAGTCGATCTTAGATCCTGGTGGGATGGTTTAAAATCGAAGACCCTACAAGGCCTCGTGTCGTCGACCTTAGGTCCGACCGGGAAGAAAATATCGGCAAATGCCGTCCCGATTTCTTCCTCGATGGGGAGGTGACGTTGGGAGGCTGCCGAAATTTCCTTGAAAATTCTGAACTTAGTGAATTTTTAGAAAATCGCAGATCTCTAATTTTTTTTATAAAATTAGAGAGCAATTAATTTACCGATTGAATCAATTAAATTGCATATGCTCAGGTTTTTTTATATAAATCAGATTTCTATATAAATAAATTTTTTATATATATAAATCAAATTTTTATATAAATTGTGATGGTTTACTTCAAATCAATTTTTTTTGTAAATCAGTTTTTTGATAAATTATATTTTTAAAATCATTTTTTTATGAATGAGCAAAGTCAACCTGATTTCTAATCTAGAAAAAAAAATGATTTGAAACATTGCATATATAAAAAAAAGCTCTTCCACATTTTGGATGACTTCCTTTTCACAAAATTTTGAACTTTCTTGCATGCCGAAATCAAAATGACTTGAAAGCAAATTTCGTGCTAGAGCTAAATTACTATGCGAAGTTCAAAGAGTTGCCCTCTTTGCCTCCTAAGCCAAAGAGCTTGAAGTTATCTACAATGACTCTTTTTAAATGTCAGAATTGTTGGAAACATAAACTCACATTTTTATGATAAAATTTCAATGTAAATTTTATCTTTATAGACATGTATATAAAGCAATAAACTCTCAAACCCTCAAAATCTCTAAACAATTCAAACTCAAATCAAACACAATTCAAACAAAACTCTACAAATTTTTTATGCAAAGCTCCCTACAACAATAAACTGAAGCTTTCCAACAGAACAACAGAATCTCCGAGCTCTCTAAAATCTCTTCTGTACGAGCTCCTGCAACAAATAAATTAAATTCATTTAGCATTACAATTAAAATAATACTAAATTTAATGCTAAAGCAAAAAATTGTTGCAGTAAATTATTTGTACACTGGTGTGAAAAAAAGTAATATATAAAAACAAAAAAGAAACTACTGTAACAAAAGAACACTAGTGTTACAACAACAACTAGACAAACTAGTAGTTACAACTACTAGCAAACAAACAACTAAAAAAACCACAGTGATCTAGTATCAAACAACTATTATCTACTCAAATAATCAATTCTAAACATTGGGCAGCCTCGTTCATAGGAACTTGGTTGTAAGACCCACTACCCGGCAACTTTCGTAGGAAAGTCGTAAGCCCGACATTAGGGGAAAGTTTTAGGTGGAAATTGACCTAACCCCTAAACCCAATTAAACGTCCCGGCCACTTCTAATAAGAAGTCATAAGTCCGACATCTGAGGGAAGTGTTTAGGTGATAATACACCTAGACCTCTCACTTAGGCATCATAGTCTATAGGATTAGGTTGTAAGACCCGCTTTCGGGCAACTTCTTACTGAAGTCGTAAGCCCCACATTTTAGGAAATTTGCTAAATAAATAGTAATTATCCTAAACCCTAAACAATTAAATTTAAACCTATGGGCATCTTAGTCTAAACTATTAAGTTGTAAGACCAGCTTTTCAGGCTACTTCTTAAGGGAAGCCATAAGTCCTACCCAAACAATTAAAATTCTTGGGCATCCTATTCTATAGGAATAGGTTGTAAGACCCGTTTTTGGGCAACTTCTAATTGAAGTCGTAAGCCCCAACGTTTTAGGAAAATTACTAAATAAATTATAATGAACCTAAAACCCAAATAATCTAATTCAAACCTTTGGGCATCCTAGTCTATAGGATTAGGTTGTAAGACCCGCTTTCGGGCAACTTCTTACTGAAGTCGTAAGCCCCACATTTTAGGAAATTTGCTAAATAAATAGTAATGATCCTATACCTTAAATAATCAAATTTAAACTTCTGGGCAGCCTTGTTTATAAGAACTTGGTTGTAAGAACCACTACCCGGCAACTTTTGTAGGAAAGCCATAAGCCCGACCTTAGGGGGAAGTTTTAGGTAAAATTGACCTAATTCCTAACCCCCAATTAAAACCTTCGGCCACTTCAAATAGAAGTCGTAAGTCCGACCTCTGAGGGAAACATTTAGGTGATAATACAGTCCTAGACCTCTCAAATGGGCATTCCAGTCTATAGGGCTAGGTTGTATGACCCACCATTCGAGCCACTTAGCTTAAAGTGCTAGGTTGTAAGACCCATCATTATGCAATTTTTAAGGAAGCACTAAGACCTAATCCAAATCCAATTCAAGCGAAATTCAAACTTTTGGGCATCTTAATCTAAATGATTAAGTTGTAAGACCCGCTTTTCAGGCTACTTCCTAAGGGAAGCCATAAGTCCTATTCAAATAATTAAAACCTCCGGGCAGCTTCACTTTAGAGTTAGGTTGTAAGACCCATCCTTGGGCCACTCATAAATAGAGTAATAACCGGGCTACTTTCTACGAAAGTTGTAAGTCCCAAACTAAATCTAAATCCCTGGGTTACTTTCTACGAAAACCGTAAATATCAATCTAAATTCAAACTCCTGGGCAACTTCTAAGGAAGCCATAAGCCCCAACCCAAATTAAATCAAACTAAAATCCACACATGATATCTTCAGTCTACTCGGGATCCCTGAGAGGAGGCAACCCATGGCTGCTAATCAGATTCCCTGGACACTACAGTCAATGATTGTTAGTGTTGGTAGACTGAAAACTATGGTATACTCGGGACGATTGAACCATGGGATCTTGATCGGGTTTACCTCCATTTTTCACTATTGAGACTAAAATTACCTAAAAAATTATTCATCTTTAATCGAGAGTTCTCTCTTACGTTGTAAGAGGGGTAATTAACTAGTAAGAACCCCAGATCTATAAACTCTGATATCACAATCAGGGGAAATCTGGTTAACTTCAATCTGACTTAAGGGAAATGGAATCCTACGACTATAAAGTGGGATTCGTGCATTCGTGCTTTTTTTTTTGAGCCAACAATGCTTATATTAAGTCATTTTTTAAACATACTATATTGTTGTTGCGTCTCCATTGTCCGGTGAGTAGCAAAGACAAAATTATTGAAATATTAGTCCTTAAATAGAGGAAAGTAAAAATTTTGTGGGCTTGTGCTTAAAGTAAAAGTCGGAAACAGAGCTTGATATTTACTAGATCTAGATGAACTTATATAGGATCATTTAGCTTCTTTGTATGAAGGCATGCAAATTCCTTAATTGCTGAACAACATTAATTGGATAGTTGGGCCCCTTTCACGCAATTATAATGGCAATAGGAGAGTACATAAATCATTGATTTGCCTTAATTGCAAATAAAACAATTGAAGCATGATTAGGTTAAAAATAACAAGAAGTTTTATTTAAAGAAACATTAATGCATATGAAAATATTATAGCATAAATCCCAAGCTGCAAAAAATAATTTGAATAACTCAAAGAAATTATTTGTTCTGTTTCTAACAATGATTATAGAAAATTTCAATCAACTAGAAGTCAACCCTAAAGGTCAAGAAGAGTATGTAACTATTAAAATATCAAAAATGACTCAAGTGTGTTAATATTCGCAAGTACATTAGCAAATAAACCAAATTGATAAATCAATTAAAATATACACAATATCAAGTTGGTTGATTGAGCTTAGGTCGAGGTCCTAAGTTTGATTTTGCCGCCACCTAGTTGATCCAAGTATCCTTGTGAGTCATCATCATTCGATCATCTTGCCTGTGATGTTACATTATAAGAGTCATTTAAATGCGATCGGTAGCAATATCTATGATGAATTACTTGTAAACCCAAGATAACAAGATTATACTTTTCAAGATAGTTTGAATACTCCTATTAAAGTTTAAAATGACCATTGAAAGCAAGCGGGCCTTCCAATGGATGCAAGACTAATTTTGTGTTAATTCATGTGGTTGGCACAAAGCCATTAGGTCTATCAAATCAATCAAGTTGCCTGGCTTATTAGGCAAAGTCTTAAGACCAACCTTTTGGGTTGACTCTAATATCTGAGTCGTAAATTTCATATTCGAGCATACCAAAAGTTGACATTGTAAGCCTTGACCTTATGTGTAACTTGTAGATAGAGCAATAAACTCCATTCTAATTAATTTCGGGCCTTCAAACTAATTCGGGTAGGCACAAGCTCAATAAACACATTTAATCAAAATTCAGGGCTTTCAACAGATGCATGTCCCAAAACCAACTCATACTCAAACTAGTTTTTAGGATAATGAGTCCGCTATTCAACTAAAATCAAAAGTAACCACGATTCACATATATTTACTATGGCATGCTCGGTGGAATACTTAAAAGAGGCAACTCATAGTTACTAATTAGATTCTTAGACATTGCAATTTATGGCTCTGTAGTGTTAGAAGATTTAGACAATCAGTATTCACCGAATAACGACATCATGAAATCTTGATGGAGTCTTCTTATATTCCCCTAATCATCCCTCGTCATTTCAATGAAAATATAAACATGAAACTTGAAGCTTAAAAACGAGCCTAAGTAATTATTTTTAATCGAGAGTATTCTCCCTCGAGTATGGGGGATAATTAACTAAGGGCCTTTCACCCTTAGGTATATCTAAATAAACTCTGGTTTGAACATAAAGGTAATTCTGATTAAACTTATCTAATTTACCTCGTTGAAAATGAACTACCTTATTTTGAAGAGAGTGCTTTTTCCGAGCGATGAATTGCAAATGATCATGCTTGTTGAATCGTTTTTGTTGCTTGTTAGCTTATGCCTTGTACTAACTGTTGGTGTTTTTAACTTTTCAGATGAAAATCAAAGGAAGCGGCCTGATTGAGAAAATGAACTAAGGATATAAATGATGTTTTTGTAAAAGAATATTTATGATGGAAAAAAACTTCATTGTTTGTAAATTATATAATTGTTGATGTAAATCATGATGAGACTTAATGTAATTTATATGAACTTAATGAGCGTTTGATAGATTATATTTTAGCAGTAGTCTATTTGTGTGTATGGTGAACATGAATTTAGGTAGGTGAACGACATCTTATGTTGTTAGATGATCTGTTTTTATGGTCTTAGAAGATATTATACTTAAGTTATGCTAAAAATTAATATAAAAGATATAGATTGAGATTTTGTTTGGGATAGATTCTTACTGTTTTATTTTTCAGATTACAATCATAATTTCTATTTGATCAGTATTATTTCAATTCTTCTATTAGGAACTTGTTTTCTATTATTTTCTTCATGATAGTTTTACAATTATCTTTATAAAAGATTATAGTGGTTCTAAATGAACCTTGTATCTTATAGGAACAAGCTGTAGCAATGAGTATGAGTTCAATTAGGAGTTGACATAAGGTTTACATGAAGTATATAAGACATCTACAAGTCACCTTGGTTTGTTGGGTGGTAGTTTTGTCTATCAATCAAGAAGTTTTGTGTGTGAGTTTATCTTAATTGACTTAAATGTAAAAAAAGGGTACATAAGACATTAGCATACATGCATGTTCGCTAGATATATATCTCAATAATATTTTGTTAAACATATATCATAAATATTTACACTTCTCTCGTATTTGCCCAGCTTGTTCTGAAGCCTGCCTTTGAGGAGAAATTATTCTGGCGGAGTTTGGATGTAGCTCTGCGCCTGAACTCCAATTAAATTGCGTCACGTGGATATTCAATATGAATTTTGTATTTTATTTGCCTTGTTAGCCCTATCGGCCCATTCAATGAGGATTTCAAATTTTATGTCTTGTCAGCCAGATCGATTTGGCCAAATAAATCTTGAATTTGCAGGAGATCAAAAGTCTTGGAGCCTGTTCACTTTGCATCATTGCATTCACTGTTCACTTTCAGCTTAGACAATCTAGATGGTTCACTGTTCAATTACATTCAAGCGTAAAGTTTATCATCTACCAACAAAATTAGTCAATCATTCTCGTTCAGTTCATCTTTATAGAGATACTTATTTTTTCTTATCTTTCAAAATGGGTTTTAGGGTTTAACGTTTAGGGTTTACTCTATATTTATTGCGTATGAACTGTATATTAAATGTATATTTATTGTGTATTCACTAGTATCGACCCTGTATCAGTTGTCTTCCATATTCACAATTATGTTGCACAGTTTTCAAATTTATATGCGTTATTTTTGTTCATTTTGTGCATCTTTTTGAATTGCATATTCATTGTATATTTATTGCGTATTTAATGGTATTGACAGTGTTCCAATTCTAAAATTATGTTGCACAATTTTTAAATTTCTATGAGTTATTTTTTGTTGATTTTGTGTATCTTTTTCGAACTGTGTATGTATTGTGTATTCACTGCATATTCACTTGTATCGACTCTGTATCGATTGCCTTCCATTTTCAAAATTACGTTGCACATTTTTTAAAATTTTATGAGTTATTTTTTATTCATTGTGTGTATATTTTTTGAATTGCGTATTTAATGTGCATTCACTTTGTATTCACTGCATATTTTTCTTTGATATCTGTAGATGTATGTGTATGTATGGCCTATCACTTATCATTGTTTTGTATTGACATTTAGAAGTATTTGCGACTCTTTCGTAGAGATAATAGACAAGGATGTCAAGAACACCTTGAATAAATTACACATTTATCAATTTCTGAAGTTCCTGACATTTTTAGCAAAATGTTCCTTTGATATACGAGCTGCTCAAATTCTAGGATATTTCTCAGCAATCATTTATCAAGGGTCATTTGCTAAAATTTACATGTGATGAAGTGGCTAAGATCACTGGTTTGCTAAACACAGGTGCTAAGATCATATTATAGAGCGAGCTGCTTGTAGAATTCACATCAACTGATATTAAGACCGAGATAATAGAAATGAACATATCAATTGACTCGTCCGTTATGTTAAAGAAATTTATTATGTGTTTGTTGTCAATTTTATTTTTCCCCCTTTATAACCTCAAAACCCCAATAAGGCTCATTACTATTGCAAGTAATATATATATGAGTTCTCATCTATTAACTAAGCTGGGACCTTAAAGGAATTTTTAGTTAATGAATTCAATAAAATTGTCATGAAGTTTGCTTTAAATAAGCCACTGGGTTATATAAATGCTTTTATATCTCTACTAATTGTGAGGGCTAAAAGTATCTAAGTATCATTCTAATTATTAATTCATCTTACTAAATTCATTAGCTAATATTATATTTAATCTTTTACAGATTTAGTTTCTTGAGCGCTTTTCAATAAATGCCTTAGGTGCCCTAACTTAAGACCCTGTTTCCTTTGATGGGGCGATACAAAAGTATTTTATTATGACAAAAATGTCACAAATTTGTTTTCTATGCTAAAGGAATGGTATGTATGCACACATTTTAATTAATGCCCCTAAAATATGAGATTTGCTAGCAATAAAATAATTTATGTGCATATTTTTTATATCTTCCAGGGAGTAACTTAGGAGGGAGCAGACAACCTATTTGCTGACTTCACTTCCATCAAGGGGGGTCAATGGGTCGGGTTTAAGTCCTTCCCGAATTGACTCGGGTTTAAACGGGTTGACCCTAACCCGAGAGAAACATGTCAGGAATTCCAACCCATACCCGACTTGTGAGGGTTGCCAAGTTGACCCGACCCGACCCAACATGAGAACCCAAAATAGTGCAATAGACATGCATGATTACGCATACGTAGTGTGAGCACAGACGTGTCGATTTTGATAAAGTTTCATTTTATCTGTTGAACTTTGTCAATTCTATCAACTTACCGACAAAAGATCGGGTTTAATGTCGGCTTTATGTCTTTGTTGGTAAATTTTCTTTATTATAGACATTAAAGGCCTAATATGAATGTATGAAGCAAATATCTCGGTCGACATCGTGACCGTATATTTGTTTGATAATTCGAGCCATGTCAATTTTTATCTATTAATATATAAGAATCAGGATCGAACTTAAGTTCATTTTTTAACCCATGTTGCATCCTCGTATGTCTTATATGTGCATCATGCTTGTTGGGGCTCATGCGGGTAATCATATTTTAATGCATGATGGAAGGTATTTTTGCATTGATAAGCCATGCAAATGACACCTGTTATTATGTATGCAGGATTTTGGTTCTGGAATTGGTGGATGCCTTGTGTTCACTTGTATGTTTATTATGAAGGTGGCATGATGTTGCATTTTATTTATTACGTATAGGCAGTTCAATTTAGCTCACTTCATCTTCTGCATTTTGCCTTTTTTCCTCAGCATTCAGCCTACAGAAACCTATGGAAGTGTGCTTCAGCCTGCAAATACACTGTACTATATATCAGGGGCCTTTCACCTATCGCTTGCAAGCAAGTTGATCTATTTGGTGTGATAGACTGGCATTGCAAATCTGCTTCCTCAACTTATCAATGGCCACCAGTTTTTACTATGTGTTATTTCTTGTTGTTAATCATTGCCATTGTGCATATGACAAATCTTCAATTGTTGCTAGCAAGCATTTGCCTTTACCATAATCATGTATCTTATGCCAGCTCTTTGTTGACATATGTGGTCAAGCTGTGTTGAATGCAGTTCTTCTAATGCTACTTGTAGGATACCGATGTATTCACTGCATGAACATCATAGCGTTTATTACATGTTGCATTTATATGTTTGTAAGAGACTTTGTTATTTATAGGCAAAATGACATGTTCATTTGTGTGTCGATGCTAGTTGTCGGTAAAGTTATATTCACCTCCAATCTCTTCATACACGTTGGCTAGTGAGTCGCTATGTTCAATGCACATCAATCTTCCAATTTTCATTGGAGGTCAATGCATTTTCCCGCATGCTACTATTATATGTTAGTTGAGCTTCATTCACCACTGATTTATCCTTATATGTTGACTAACGAGTAGCTCCATTCACACATACTTGCTTCATATTCGTAGGAGGATGTCGTATGCATCTGAAAGCTGGTCGACATTGACCGGCAAGATGTCATAGCATTCATTGCATGTTAATGAGAGCTATTGGGTGAGCTTCATTCATCGCTGACCCCCCCCAGCGTGCGCACACACACTCATTTTTTGGTTAGCAAGTTATTGTATTTACTTGCACGTCTTGTACTGTCACCTATAAACACTTACAAGCTCTTTGTAGTGGCTTTTAAATGGACTGTTGTGTGTGTCATAAGCTCACGCTTATGCTTGTAAGCCAATTATCCTGCTTACTACATGTATTGCATGCACTTATGAGGGTTCATGTTCACTGCAGATTCTCGGCCCTTGCTTGTAGATAGCATGTGCATTTGTATCAACAATGGATCTGTCGTACTTACGTCATATCTACTATTATTATCCACAAATAACTCCATTAGTCGTCATCGCACATAGGGAATGGTCGTGTTCATCGTAACCCTCTTATTTGTGCTTGTGAAGAGCTCTTCATGTTTGTCGCATATTGTTTGTCACCATTTTCCTTCATTAGTTGCAAGGGTTCGATGTATTTGCTTGTGTTTTGATGTTGACCATAGAGCGTTGTTGCATTCATTGCATATCCTTCATGTCTTACTCATGAGTATACCATCCATGA
Source organism: Dendrobium catenatum (assembly GCF_001605985.2). Taxonomy (NCBI): domain Eukaryota; kingdom Viridiplantae; phylum Streptophyta; class Magnoliopsida; order Asparagales; family Orchidaceae; genus Dendrobium; species Dendrobium catenatum. Next base: position 6,991,527 of record NW_021320070.1, on the reverse strand, counting down.
TTGAGATGAATTGCTTATACTTAGATCATGTATTCCTCTCAATCAATTGATTATCACCTGTTGATGTTTGCTTGCAAGCAAGTGGTGATTTGGTGCCTTATCCATTATGAGTCCCCTAATTGTTCATTAATGTTCATTTGAATGTAGCTTGACCCACATTTTTTAGGATTTATATATTTAATTTGATATTGCATTTATTGATTTATATTTCAATTCCTTGTAGTTGTATTCAAGTCCGGTTCCTTGCATTTTTATTCAAATTTATTGTGAATTGTTTAAGTTCAAGTACACTATCACTGAAAAATTCAACAGCCTCCCGATGTTTCCCCGTTTAGGGGAAATCTTGGAAGCTAGATTTTCTTGTCACGCTAGAGAAAAGTGTGTGCGGTAGGTATACATATAATTAAGAGGGAGAGAGGGATGGTTGTATGGGTTTGGATTTGTATTGAACTTTAGGAGTTTTGGGTTACAGGGAATTGTTTGAGTGGGCTAAAATTTGTGGGCTGAAAGATTGCGGAGAATGGGCTGATTTGGTGGGCTAGTTGGGTGGTTAGGTATGCTGAATGGAGTTGGCGTGGGCTGTTGTCGGAAGAGAAGAGACAAAGGAGGTCGGGCTTCAGGCAGTCAGATGGGCTGCGGCCTGCGGCTATACGCAGGCGGGGTCCTACGATCGGGCAGTAAGGAGGAACCAGGTGGTTCTGCTCGGGCTACACGTACAGGGAGAGGGGTCGTTGGGGTTCGGCGGCCGGAAGGTTGGGATAGAAAGGGCGTTGGCTTCGAAGTTGTCGGTGCCGGAGACAAGAGGAGGACGGGATTTTGTGTAGGGATCGGCGGGAAGTTTGCGATTCCTGTAGGGGAATCGGCGGGAGATAGGGCAGGGTTCGGAGGCTTCGGTTTGTCTTTTGGCTGAGAGAGACGGAGAAAGCAGGGGATGCTTTTAAAGCACCATTCTCCTTAGGATTAGGGTTGTAAAATAAATTTGTTAATGATAAAATTAAAGTAATTCTTTGCAAATCTAATTCTGTTTACGCATTAAACAGGAAATCTGAGTTTCAATGGCTGAAAAATTTGCTTAAGAATTTTAAACTTTTTTATTTTGAAAGAATAATTAATAAACCAGAAAATGTATTAATTGTTCAAACTTGTGACTTACAAGAAATACCTTTCTTCAAATCTGCTTGGTTCCCATTTTTTTTTTCTTTTTTTTTCTTAAAATTAAATTATTTTTGAAAACCAATCAAAATACTTTTTTTCTTTTTTACATTTTCTTTAGATATATTCATTTTTTAAAAATAGAGATCATCATCGGTGCTGTCCATCATCAATGACATGTAAATTTCGATACAAATAAAACAATACTTATTTAAAATGCTAAATATATTTTTATTTGATATTAAAAAATAGAAAATGATCCCAAACAACCCTCAAGCAAGAGAAATTATACTGTGCGGACATCAGACCATTCAGAGTAGAATCAGAGCACATCACGTCATCTGGTACACAACAAAGAGTGATATGACGTGCTCTGATTCGCCTTCGAACGACATCCGGGGTGTTCGCACGTAATAATTTTTCCTCAAGCAACATTTTTTTCACAAATATTTTACACCATCTTAATCATCCTATTTGCATTGGATGCCCTAGAAAAAAAAAATCCTAAATACATAAAAATCAGTTAGTTTTGTTACATCATAGTTCTGATCCAAATTCCAAAAACAAACTCCTCTGCATCCACCACAAACCCTCCCCTTTGCCAAACAAACTGGGAAACGCACTAATCTTCAAAGATCAAAAATAGCAACCACACTAACCACAGCACAACAACAAGCTATCAAAGAGGGAAACTACGAAACCCATATAACTGATACATCTCCCCTCCTCTTCTCCTCTTTTCCGCCTGAATTTGCATTCTTATAATGCTAATTGTATTATGATTCTGGGCATCAAGCCTGCAGCTTTCTGCTGTGCTACAGGGACGAAGCACCTGGAGAGTGAGATGCCATTGGAAAATATGCTGGACCTGCAGAGAGTAAAAGCCCCCTGTGAAAGCAATGAAGCTGGAACTTCACTTGTGGCTGTCGCCATTGACAAAGGCAAGAGCAGCCAGAGTGCTCTCAAGTGGGCTTTGGACAACCTCGTCCACCGCGGTCAGACCATTACGCTTCTGCATGTTAACACTAAAGGTCAGTGAAAGTAAACCCATTACATAGCTCATCTTAGGAAACAATCTAAACTCTAAACTATCGAGATATTGTTCGCTTTAGCCTAAAAGTTTCACGGTTTTGTACTATTGGTATAACTTTTCAGTAGGTCACCCATCCTAGAATTGCACCGAGATGAGCACGCTAAACTGCGACTATTATGCAAAAGGAGCATCGATGTTTAAGAGTTTAACTTCTTTTAATTAAAGGGTTTCACATCTTAGCCTAGTGATGCATGATTGGGAGCTTCAGCTTTTGAAGGATATATATGAGTTTACGATTGAATTCATTAAAAAAAAAAAAACTCATTAAGATTTTTATATAATATACAAGTAAAAATTTGAGTGTTAGATATGCATATACAAAGGGATTCAATATTTCGCAAACATATGATTGAGTTTGTGTGTATTTATATGCATGCTACTAAACTCATTTGCATATACATATCTAATGTTTGAATCTTTATATTTATTTGTTTGATAGCATAAACTCTAAATTGCATCTAAATTTGTTTATGAAAAAAATGAATTTCATTTTACATAAGTTGATGTTAGTGATATTTCTTATGTTATTTATATATTATGATATTATATAAGTAAATATAATTATTTTTTGTGCTAGATTTCCCATTAAACTTTTGTATGTACATATATCACTTTAGATAAGTATTTGATGGATTTAAACTCATATCATACATTTCTTATGTATATACAATTTTTATATTTTGATATTTACTTATAAAGAAAATAATCAAAATGATTCATTGATTTCTATGAAAGATCAAAATAATTTTCAACTATATTAAATGATCATTTTAATTCCTTAATTTTTTAAAAAATTAAAATAGTTCAATAGTGAGACTATTTTGATTCCTCTTTAAGGAATTGAGGGACCAAAGTAGTCCTTCAATATAATTATAAATTATTTTGATATTTCATAAATAATCAATGAACCATTTTGATCATTTTCTCTTTATTTATATAACATGTTTGTGCCTTTATCACATCAAAACATATACATGAAAAACTATATTTCACATAAAAAAGTTAATATTACGATATTTTTAATATGATTTAAAGATTTGGGTGTTATTTAAGTAAAATTCAAAATTTAGATATTAGATATATAAATATATACAAATTATGTGGTATATATCCATAAATCCTCCATAGTATTTTTGATATTATTTAGAAATTAAGATATTATATAATCAAATATTAAAATCTATATATTAAATGCATAAATATCTATAATCTTGCTAGTTATTAGTTTGCCTTCTTCAAATAGTGCACTTCCACTTCCATTATCTCTCATAAAAACATGTTACCAGGAAATGGAGCTGCTACTGCGCAGGCCATGGAGGTTTTTATTCCCTTCCGCTGCTTCTGCACCCGAAAAGATGTGAGTATCAATTCTCTCTCTCTCTCTCTCTCTCTCTCTCTCTCTCTCTCTCTCTCTCTCTCTCTATCTTTACATATAAACAGAACTTAATGGTACCAAAAATGTATTTGTACATTCATATATTTCGATGATAAACCGTGAATGAAACAGCTGCGCCAGCACATACTCACAGAAAATGGAAATGGCAGATGCACTGTCCCTGAAATTCTTGGTTTGATCTGCTAGAAGACTCTTAACTTGTTCACAGGTGAAATGCAAGGATGCAATACTAGAAGGCACTGACATAGCTAAGGCCATCGTCGAGTTCCTATTGCAAGCTGCTTCCATAGACAAGCTGGTCATCGGCTCCCAATCCAAAGGAGCATTCGTTAGGTGAAAACTTTTAGGTTTTTGAACTTCTGTCTAGCTTTCAGTGGAAGCTTAATTTCGTGTGCTTATTATGGTTTCTTTGTTCTTTGAAGATTGAAGAGTAGCTGCGATGTTCCGAGCAGCATTTCTAAGAGCGCACCTGACTTCTGCTCTGTATATATTATCTCGAAAGGAAAGGTGACTTCGGTGCGCAATGCCGTTAGGCCATCACCACCAGTTTCTTCTCTTCGAGGTCAAATACTTACACAGCCAAGTATCAAGCTCCAAGTCGTTGAAAGGCCTCCTCGTAAGTTGAGTGCTGGAAGTATATTAATGGATCTGCATTTTGGAAAAAAAGAATATATTTTTATTTTTCAATCTGCAAATGCTTTCAAAATCCCTTCGAAGTTCTTCTCACACTCGAAATAATTCAAATCAAGCTCATCATTTTCTGAAGAATTTTTTTTTTTACTACAAGCAATCAAAGGAGCTTTAATGTCCGTTGGGCAAAAGTAGGATTTGTGAAGTCTGTAAATTCAAATTTACTAAACGTTGAGAGGATTAAAATTTAAAAAACTATATATTAAGAATGAGTATTCTTAAATCTTTTATTTATTTCAGGTTTTAAAATTTGTGAGAAGAAAAACTATTTAATTTCTCATTTTGGCAGAATGCCTAAAACGAGACGAGCAATATATTCATGGAACTCTGCTCTGCCCGTTTCCAGGTGACTTGATTAGTGAGGAAAGGGAAATAATAAGGTCGCCATTCACTCGATATGGACCAAACCAGAGATCTCGTATGGAAATCTCAGTGCCAGAATTTGATATATCATTTGTCAGCTCAGAAAAATCATTTCCTAGCTCTGGAAGGCCTAGTTTTGATCGCTCCCCCTTACAACCAAGGGCCTCCAATGCATCAAGCAGCTTGGAAAGTAGCTTGGGGTTCATGGGCACTCCAAATAGGTCGGAGAAGCTTTGTGAGTACTTCAGTAACTCGTACTCACAGGAAAACCTTCAAAACATGGTGAAATTTTCTTCTAAGCTCAGTAAGCAGAAGAAGATTAAAGACTGCACAATTGTTCACCAAGTTTGCTTTTCTCTTTCAGGAAGATGTAGAAGCTGAAATGAAGAGACTGAGATTAGAGTTAAAGCATACCATGGACATGTACAGCAATGCCTGCAGGGAAGCAATCAGTGCTAAGCAAAAGGCAATGGAGCTCCACCGGTGGAAGATGGAGGAAGAGAACAGGTTAGAGAAGGCAAGGCTTGCGGAAGAGACTGCACTGGCTATGGTAGAGAGGGAGAAAGCCAAAGCTAAAGCAGCAATAGAGGCGGCTGAGGCGTCGAAAAGAATTGCAGAGCTTGAAGCAAAGAAGAGACTGGATGCAGAGATGAAGGCAGTGAAAGAGGCTGAGGAGAAGAACAAAGCACTGAATGCATTGCACAATGATATTTTAAGGTATCGGAAGTACTCAATAGAGGAGATTGAGTTGGCCACTGACTGCTTTGCAGAAAGCCAGAAGATTGGAGGTGGTAGTTACGGTCCTGTGTACTTTGGCCAACTTGATCACACACCGGTCGCCATTAAGGTTCTTCGTCCAGATGCTTCTCAAAGTAGATTACAATTCCACAAAGAGGTATGATGTGTTAGATTTCTTAGAGTTCTTATATTTAAAGATTCTATAACACTACATAAAATCTTTAATATTTATTAATATAATATAACTTCATGAGAATATTTTTATTTTATTGATCTTTTCTGTCATCTCTGAAGAAGTTATTATCTGCGGAGTCTGGTTATATTCAGACTCTAATAAAAAATATGACACATGTTCTTGTACACAATGTGTACGATACATAATATACATACTGTGTACCTAGTTGTACACAGTGTGTACATACTATGTACAAGAACACGTGTCACATTTTTATTGAAGTCCGGATGTAACTCTATGTCCGAACTACACACGTAATAATTTCTCTCTGGCACAAATTCAGCAAGCCGTTGCAGGTATGTGTTAGATTTGTTAGAGTTACAATTTTCTCATGCAATGGACACTTTGCTCACATCTGAAACCAGGTTGAAATATTGAGCCGCATAAGGCATCCAAACATGGTTCTCCTCCTTGGCGCTTGCCCTGAGTATGGGTGCCTTGTCTATGAGTACATGGCAAATGGAAGCCTTGATGACCGCCTCTTCCGGCGAGGAAACACGCCACCAATTCCATGGCAGCACCGGTTTCGCATCGCTGCAGAGATAGGCACAGGCCTCCTCTTCCTCCACCAAGCAAAGCCAGAGCCATTAGTCCACCGTGAGCTCAAACCAGCCAACATCCTCCTCGACCACAACTATGTGAGCAAGATCAGTGATGTAGGACTTGCTCGTCTTCTTCCACCTGCAGTTGCAGAAAATGTTACTCAGTACAGAATGACCTCTGTTGCTGGAACATTCTGCTACATTGATCCTGAGTATCAGCAAACTGGCATACTTGGAATAAAGTCTGATGTGTATTCTCTTGGGATTGTCTTGCTACAGCTGATCACTGGAAAGCCTCCAATGGGGATTACATACCATATGCAGCGAGCCATTGATAATGGAATGCTTAAGGATATCTTGGATCCTACAGTAATGGACTGGCCAATGGAGGATGCCAAGAACTTGGCTCACATAGCACTTAAGTGTGCAGAGCTGAGGCGCAAGGATCGTCCAGATCTAAGCAAAGTAGTCTTGCCTGAGCTCAACAGGCTGAGAAAACTTGGGGAGAGCAATATGCAGAATTGCACCATGGGAAATGGCTTACATTCCTCACCAGCACAATCTCAGATCTCCATACAGGCATGTTCTTAAACACTTGAAACATGTAGGATTGGGTCATAAATTAATTTGCTTGGAAACTAAGTGTTAGAATTGAGTTTGCTACATGAGTTCATGTGTTTGTTACATGTCACATTCATTTTTTAGTATTTATATATATATAAAAAAAGTTTAGCACATAAGGGTGTCAATTTTTGACACGACCCCAGACCCGGAAAAATCCGGGTTCGGGTTGACCTGGTTAGCAAATGGGTCAGATTCGGGTTGACCCGGAAACCCGAAATCAACTCGACAATGACCTGAAAGTCGGAGTCAATTCCAAATTTCCGCCCCCACTCGCACAGGCCCGCGAACTTGCCTCTGTCATGCGCTCGCGATTCGCGACTTAGCCAGCACCCGGACGACTCCGCCCACACTCTCGGACCTGCGGACCAGCTGGCTCTACCGCTGCCGTGCGCTCGCTTCTCAAACTCCGTCCGCACTCGCGATCCCGCATTCCCACGTACTCCTTACGCTCGCAACTCGGACTCCTCCCGCACTCGCGGACTGGCGCCACTAGCTCAGGCGCTCAACTCGCGGCCTCGTGCTGCTTCAACCAAATCTACTAAATCTAGGTCGGTTCGGGTCAACCCGACAACCAGCGTGGGTCAGGTATGGGTTGAAATGTCCAACCCATTTGCAAAAACGGGTTGGGTTCAGGTTGACCTGTTTAGATCCGGATCAACTCAGGTTCGATCCGAATCCGACCAGTCGACCCAAATTGACACCCGTGACAGTGATATATGCCTCTATAAAAAGAAAACTAATACTAATATTTCTTGCAGGACTTCTTAAGCGGACCCCTAAATGGACAGTCAGGGTATGAAAGCTCCAGAAGCAGATCAAGTGTATGATCAGCGACAGAAAAACAGATCAGTAAAGCCAAAGAATGAAACTGGAGCTCTGAGAGACTGAAGCTTCGTGGACCCAAATGAGATGGAACTTGAGAAAAGTAAAAATGTTATTGTTTTGTAGTTGATAATTATTGCAAGGATGCTAAAAAAGAAAAGATTTTGGCATTTTTGATTTGTTGGACATTTAAGTTGATAGCAAAAGAGCCCTGGGCTGATGTGATTTTTGCAATGAGCATCAATGCCAAGTTGTATTAGGAATTGTAGAGAAAGGCCTATAAATAAATCTTATGGAGCTATGCATACTAATTAGTTTCAAATTATAATACAAGATCTATATTTAATGATTGGATAGAATCATTATTCTTTAAGCCAAAATCAAAGGATCATAAATATTTATGAAAATACTTAATCAAATTTGTTGTAGACTATTTGGAAAGAAAAAAAGTTTTAGATATTTAGGTTAGTTACCTTACATTAATGTTTTTTTTGTGTGTGGACAATTAGAGGATTCGAACATAGAGTCGCGTGGAAGGAAAAACTTCGCTCAACCAGCAAGTCGCATGCACTATCTCTATTATGCAACTTAGAAAGCAACATTTTAGAAAGCTGTCTGAAAAGTAAAACTTTCATAGTTTAAATGATTGATGTCTGAAAAATAAAACAATAAAAAAGTTATCCCAAGTAAATCCTAAGAAGATCAACTTAATCCGAATGGATTTAAGAGCTTGACTAAGCTCTAGCACTATATTTCATCACCAGCTCACAAGAAATATGGATAAGCCATTGAAACCATGGAAGATCCACTCAGGAAAAGTGTTTTGGATCGTTATATATAATAGAGGGGACTGACATTTTATCATTAGTGTAGTTTTCTACAATCATAACAAACAATAACAATCATGAAGCCAACATTTGTGTGACATCTCACGAGCCATTAGGGCTGCAAACGAACCGAGCCGAGCCGAGTATGTGAGTGTTCATTTAATATCAACTTGTTCAAGTTTGTTCGAGCTTTAGCATTTGTGTTCATGTTTGGTTCATTTAAATTAAGGAGTGTTCATGTTCGATTCATGTTCGTTCGTTTAGTGTTTATCGAGGTTGTTCGCGAACATATTTAACGAATTTTTTTAACTATCAAATAAACATGTTCATGAACATATCTATGAACAAACACATTTATAATAAAAACAATTGTCTATGTAACAAAAGTAATTATTATTTATATATTTTTTTTAATTTTATAATCAAATATTAATTATTTTTATCGAGCTTAATCACGAGTTCAAAATCGAACATGAATCGAGATTTTATTGAGTTTCTTATCGAGCTTAATGTCGAGCTTGTTCACGAACTTCAAATGATGTTGTTCGCGAACATAAATGAGCAGAATGCATTAGTGTTCAAGTTTGTTTATTTAAGAATCGAGTATTTAAAATATTGTTCAAGTTTGTTTGTTTAGTTAATTAAACGATCGCAAACGAGCTTTAATCAAACCGAACAACGAGTAGCTCGCCAAACGTTTGGTTCGCTTGCAGCCGTACGAGCCATTACATGGCAGGAAGAATGGTTCATCATTATATTCAAGCGACATAGAAGAAAAAAATATACCTAACCCTCAATTCATAGAAGAAAGAAAAAATAAAGATGTACTTAGAAAATCAAGATTATGGGTATTAATTTGGAGTGTCGGGTTGAGTTTGGAATGATACGAAGTTAACAATACCTAAATATTCTTCACATAAATAAAATTAATTTATTCAAACAAAATTTAATTATTTTCAAGGTATATATATATATATAGCACTTATATCTTCCACTACATATTATCATTATTTGTCAATAATCTTGACTATAATTTTGCAAAATAGACATAAAATTTAAGCTTCGTTTAAAACGGCTTTCTTAAAATTTCTTAAAATAATTTTTTAGTTCAAAAATTTTAATGTTTTACTAAAAAAATTATTTTAAGAAGCAATAAGAAAATCATCCCAAATAAACCTTTATATACTGTTACAAACCAACAAAGCTCTTAACACTGCTAATCAGCAGGCAATTGGTCCAATAGCCTCTCCCAAGTTAGGGACTTCTCGGGGCTTGTATTCATCAAGATAGTCTTGAGGTCCCCTATCTCCATAAGCTTCTCTTGAAATCTGTACTCTGGCGAGAGAACGATTTTCTGTGAAGAGAAACTTAAATATTACTACAACAAATTGGAAGAAAGAATAGAACTCCACAAGTTTGTGTTTAAAGTTTCGTTTGGGACAATTTTTTTATTGCAAATTTTTAGTAAAAAAATAAAAAATTTAAACTATAAAGCTACTTTACGAAGCAACAAAAAATCGTCCCAAACAAAACCTAAAATAAGTAACTCGAATACGGAAATACGAAGCTCATGCGCAAATAGACCTTTGATATCCACAGCAAGTAAGATGCTGCATGCTGAGCCTGAGTTCGAGCATCATCGAATTCATCAGCTGGAATGTTAAGGCAAGTACGCACAAGTTCCATTTCTTCCCCGAGGAAACAATGTAAGGCTGAAATCATTTCCAGCTGAACTTTACATGGAGAGCCAATGTCAATAGGATTGGTGATGCGACTTATCAAATAATAAGACAAATGTCGACGATGAATCCACAAGGCCTGTAACAAGAAAAAACACTCCAGCAATAAAAGAGTAAGCTATAAAAAATGCATCAGATCTTCAAGGTTAAACTAGTACAAATTTTAATCATCCACGGATTGTTAGAAATGCATTTCTTCAATTTCTTATCAACCAAATTAATTCATGAGGTCAGGTTTTGCTGATTCTGCCATCCTTAGATGATCTTATTTAGTCAAGTTAAACAAACCATTCAAATTATATTAACAGTTTACTAGTCCTTTATCCAGCAGAAAAGTGCGTATCAAAGGATCAAACGATTTTCTTAAGTAAATAAATTAATTCAGATGAAAAGAAAAAGAAATCTCATCATAATTGACGAATCATATTAAAGCATAAAAAATAACATTTAAACAAATGTAAATTATATATAACCATCTTTTATTTACCACTCGATGGAGAAAAATGCACATATCAAAGATACATGCCACAATTTTCAAAAATTCAACGGGACTTAGTTAGCTTTAAATAAGAAATCGGAAGTTCACGAGGATGAGTTTTATTATCCAGAATTAAATAGGAAAATTTAAAAGAAGTATCATTTTTACCATTTCAGGCCAATTTGGCGCGGCGGTCGGGTTCTTCCCACCACCGCGTCATTCCAGCTATTCAGACCATACCTGCATGCTATTTGTTTGGGGCGATTGCAGCACGCGTTGCATCACGTGCGGGCAGTCGTCCCAAACAAATCCTTCACCTCATCTCTAGCATCAAAAGCTATTTTTTATGAGCGCAAGTCAGATTAAAAAAAAAAACCCACTCCAGTTGTGGAAATATACTTTTCAATCCCAGTTAAAGAAGCAAACCTCTCTGCCCATATATTTTTTGATAAGATGCACGTTCCGTTTAAGCTCCTCCTGTGAAATAAGATAACAGAATTTATGAAGCAAACCATGAAGAAACTTCTCATGACAACAAGCATAACAACATAATCAAAATATACCATTCTGAGTTTCATCGTTTATTTAAAAGTGGTATTAGTTTATATGGAGTGGTCATTTTAATTGAGACTGAATTCTGATAATTCCCATAGACCATCGTTCATCCAATTGGAGCCAAGGTACATTACAGACCAGTAATAGGACCCATGGAAAGCACGCACATTCCCTCACCATATGCCTGGGCTAATCATCGCCACCTACATACGCACATGCCTAGACCTCAACAATCACACAGAGAAGGACAGAAAAACAACGAACAAACTTAAAAAAGTGCAATTTGTAACCAAACGACAGATTCACACCACACAATTAAAGGACGCAATGCATACAAGCCAAGAAATAAGAAAAAAATTAGCTTGCCATAAACCACAATTTTTGTTCTAACTACAACAGAATAATTTTTGCTAAAATAATTAAAATGATCCCCAACTTTTTTTTGGAGGTCCATTTTAATCCAAGACTATATAAAGTGTCGAATATTACATCCCTTGATTCTTTGAATAGGATATAATATTTAGGTCTCTGTAAAAATTAATGAAAGTAAATAGATGGTGTTAAAAAAGAGTGAATATACAACTTCCTGAGTTTTGATTTTAGGATTTTTTTGGTATTTGATTTTGTACCCAAATCCTAAGGGAATGTCGGGGACGACATTTTTCTATGTGTAGGGTAAATTGTAATAAGTCAAAAATTTTCTTTTTTTGAAATGATTGTTTTTTAATGAAAAAATATGAATTTCAGTGTCGTGCCTTATCGAATACGAGAGAGGCAAGGAGAGAAGATTATTCGGGGCTTTTCATCTAATCAATTTTGTTTTGTTTTTTTTTATATAGTAAACTCAAATTCCATTTTATTTTCAATGACTTTGATTATGTATATATATTTTCTGTATAAATAAACAGAATGATATATTTCATACTGCATTTTAATTGGGTATTTGCATAAACAAATAATTGATGATGTTAACACTTATAAAATGTCTGATTGATGTTAAAATATAATAACCTCTAAGCGTAGGGGGTGGGCTGATAGGCTTTCCTTTAAAAGATGATTTTATGTGTTTACTCTCGGTTGTAGCCTGTAACAGAAAATCGATTTATGCAGAAGGAACAGAAGTGACGACTCTTTATTGATTCAATGAAGCCATCTGTGAATGATAATTAATAATTTGAAATATATAATTGATTAAGATTAGATAAATGATAAAGTTGGATATGAATGATGAACAAACTGAAAAGCAGTTAGGACATAAAGATGAATTGAAATCACACAATAAAAGCGTATGTCCTGCCTTGCTAAATCATGCATTAATGCATGCATATATTAATAATACTGGATGACATAAACATATAACATTAATATCATTTAATAATACATAAACAAATGGATATATATGAATAGATAAGATATATTCCTTTAGTGATTAGAATGATTTTGGCATCGTTTTTACCAATTTATTGAAATTTATAAAAAATTATGATTAGTATTAGACAGGATGAACCAACCTTAATTTTTAGGGGGCAATGTTTATAAGTAAAAAATTATAGAGATGATTATATACTAATATTATAGTATATATAGTATATATTTATATAATATATATATTTTGTGAACAAATTGTTATTTGTACTTGAATACATAATACATTTTAAAATATTATCAAATCTTAATATAATAGATAATTATTCTTAAAAAAAATTTAGTTAACACATCTACACAATGGTGTCGGGGTCGAAAGGGCATAGCGCAGCGCCCTCTGACAGAGCTGACACTACCTCTGTCAGGGTCGCGGGATCAGGGACAGCGTCCCTCCAGCGGGGGTTTATATGGGGGCAGCGGCCCCCGGAACAAAATTTTGGTTGAGGATATATTTTAGAATTCTCTTTATTAATGTTATATTTGTACTTTGGTTCATTGAGTTTCTTAACAATAACATCATCTACACAATTTGTATTAATTATATTCGGTAGGTAATTGACCTTAAGACCCATCAGTATTTTTAAAACTTAAGGGGAGCAATTTGCCTATACACTCATCTCTAATAAACTCCTCTACACAATGTATATAATTATGCTAGGGGGCAATCGCCTAATATCATAGTATTTTTTAATTTTTTAGGGGGACAATTGCATAAATATTCCTATAATCGGTAAATAGTTAAAAACCTGGAGGGAGACAAATTACCTAAAACCCATGTTAATAACCAAAAAAGTTCAGTTTTTTTAGGGGGCAATTCCCACCCCCCGCCCCCCCCCGCTCCCGGGGAACTTAATAGTTTCGCCCTGATAATTAAGATGAACACATAACAATATTTGATTTCTTAGTCCTTTGCATGTGAAAGGCTTTAATGAGTTTTGAATTACTACTGCTTATAAGCTAATTATGTGATTTTTTAATTATTTTTTGATAGAGAATCGGGTCAACCAGTTGGAGTGTGAGATTGATAGATATTCTTGAGTTTTTCTTTTAGATTTTGTTCTAGCATTTTCTTTTATTCTTTTTTAGTTCAGAAGCTTGTGATTAATTAGTGATTGTAGTGATCTCCTAACTAGATAAATGATTTTTGTGACTTAAAAGGCAAAATATCTTGATTCTTATAAAAAATGATAAATAACCCATAATCAAATTTGAAAGATTATAAATATATATATATATATATATATATATATATATATATAAGCAACATGTTCTTCCACCAATCTATGATTTCGGGCTTCAATTTTAAATACAAATCTCAATCGTTATGTTATTTTCTTTGAATTTTAATGATTGCATACAATTCTAAACACAAAATTATTCTTATAAGTAGATCATGCATGAGTGAAGTATCTAAAGAGTCATAAGAATACCAAATAATAAGTTAGGTTCTGAATAGTCACCCTAGGCCAAGATTGATTTTGTTATAATTCTAGAGTTAAATTGTAACTAGAAAAATATTTATGGGAACCCATGGGATCATTTTTCGAAATGATAAACTAAACTATTTGGGCATAAAAACTCCAAATAACTTCAATTGTAGTCTCTCAAATTTTACTTGGATCCTTTTTAATTTTCAATTATTTTTCTGCCAAAATAATTCATCGTCATTGAATAAATATCTAATAAATTCAATCATTTTTTTAATATCCTTTCTATTCCAAAACAATTTTAAATGTCACTCTTAATTAAGACATTTATAATTATAATGATTCTTAACAGAAAACTATAACAGGAAATTTAAATTAAATTATTCTTTGAAATAAAATATTGATAGGGTGCACTTAATATATGTATATTTTTACTAGTATATATATAATACTTTAACTTTATAAGTACATATTTGATACATGTACATAGTTCTAGACTCAACTCAGATTTGGCTCAAGTCAAATCAAAATTTTCGTTTTGAATATAGGCTGACTGACTAGAACTAGATTCAATATCGCCCAGAGGTCAACTTTATCGACAAAAAAATCTATGAAAAAAATGAACAAGTAAAAGCTCACTAAGACCTGCTCTGAATATGTAATCCCAGGGCAACGAGGACCATGTAGCAATTATCCATGGAAATTATACAGTGACAGCAAGAAACAGTACCTTTAGCAAATCAACCGAATGACACATGTAAAATGAGGATCTTAGCTCATCATCTTTCAGCGAATTGTCTTCCAACAAATTAAGCATCAACCTCTGCAGTTCACAAAGTTTTGACATATATGTTTAGCGTGTTAGACTTACTCTGCAATCGCTACATGCTGATAGTTTTGCATGAAGAATGAAAATCTTCATACATGGAAATAACAGGAAAAAAATCAGTATAATTAATTATAATTAAAATAAAAAATAAATAAATTAAAAAAAAAACAGGAAAAAATCAGTCGACTTGTTGGTTCCATATGGCAAAAATATTAGAGTAAAAAACACAATCACATAAGCATGCAAAAAGTATCAGAGCATGCAGTTGAGAAGGTAACTTTTAGCAGCAAAAATTTAAAAGAATAAACTGTCTCAAATGAAGCCTAAATCATCAGCATGCTCACAAATATTTGGGCCTCAGAACCAAAGAATACAAAAGGCCTAAGCGTTGGATAGCTCAGGGAAGAACCCACCCTTCGATAGTGGTAGCAACAATTATCAGCAACATGTAGCTCAGACCATTTTCTTGATTTATCCAGCTCATCAAGCATCTACAAAATTAAGCATTAGCAACTACGTTGACAAGGCCAACAGAAAGAAGAGTTGTTTTACAAAATTGAAAAAAAGTAGGAGAGTACTAATGTAGATCATTCAGTTAATAATCCAATTAACAAAACATACTAAGATCAAGCCAACAGAACATAAACACCTAAAAATCACCAACTAATAGGATCATAGTTAAATTTGAAAATAAAGGATTAACTTCATAGAGAAACCTCCCAAAAAACACTTCACACCGCACAAATAATGAAAATTGGTCCTTGAAAAAATGTATTGTAGTAATTTGGGAAGGTTTTGGGATTTCATGGTAATTGTCACATCGCACATTTGGAAAACCAGTAAAGATGCAAGACCATATAGAGGTAAGGTACGCACAAGTCTGGACTTGAAATATTTACTTACAAAACAAACATGAGAATTTTTTTGAGGATGCCATCAAAAAATGTGGAATGCACAATTTGACTAAGTTGATGAAAAAAGATAACAATGTCTTAACCAAGGCAATTTACTAACCTGACCCTTGTTCATGTAAAGTATAAGCCAACAACGGTGACTCCACGCACGGTAATTCATCTTTGATTTCTGCATAAAAAAAAATATTTATAGCATAGGATGATAAGACTGTCAGAACCTTGATCACCCACAGTTGTAGCAGTTCAATAACATAAATAGCTTCCTATGGAATCGTAAGTTAGATGTATACGGCCAGCAAGGCTAAGCCTGATTTATTAGAATAAACAAAAAAAAGTAAGTTTCTCACAAGGGAAGGCATTAATGGAAGTTCATTCTCAAAGGCGATAGTGAAATACCACCTAAAAGTACAGGAGCACGGGATATTGAAGAAGAATGAACCATTTATTAACTGCCAAAACTAATTTTCACAGTTGACACTCTCATCATCCTGTTAGACCGGTCCAACCGGTCACAGGAGGAACAAAGAGAGGCGGAAAAGTCCGCCTCTCTTGTACGTTGATCAAACCGCAAGAGCAACCGAGCAGTTTAGGAAGATTTTTTGAGGGAGTTAGAAGGGAAATTTGAATGTAGGGGACTGTTTAGATATTTCATTTTGGATTGTATGCAAAATAATTTGTTTTCCTAGGGTTAGTGCATCTTGAATTTGGCAGAAATTTGAAATCTCTTAGGTTTTTGGGCTCTAACGGCATCTAGAGATTTTGGAGACAGAGATCATCCCCTCGAATAGAGGATCAATTGTATCTTGTTATTTTCTTTCCATTAATTTGATTATTCTAATAAAAAAAAACTATTGTTTTTCCGATTTTTCCTTTGGATTGGTTGAAAGTTCTCGCTATTTTTTGTTGACCTTTGTACAATACCCAAAAGAAACGAAAATGAAATCATACCTTAACCGTTGGATCCATAATTTCTGCTGAAATCCCGGTTGGAATCCTCGTATCTGTCGAAGACGTTCGCGAATCCCGCTGATTCGGCGCCGCTCTTGTCGAATCCTCCGCTATTCCCGTGAACCTGCCTCGATTGAACGACCGCAGATGTCGTTAAATACCGGACCTCCATAGCTCTTCGGCACACACGATCCGAACTCCTCCCTCTTTCACGCTCGTTTCCTTTCGACACTCTCCCCATACGAAACCTCTGCTCCGACCGAACCCCAGGCTCGCCTCCTCCACGCGAAAGCCCTGCTCCCGTCACCTTCTCTGTCCGATCCAACTCAAGAAGCCGCCGACCCTTCCTCCTCCGGCTCCACACAGAGAGAGCCGGAACTTTGTTCAGCCCACGACCTCCTTTGTCCGACCCCATTCCCTCTTCCATCTCCGACCTCTCGGCCGACCGGCACAAACAGAGAGAGAGAGAGAGAGAGAGAGAGAGAGAGGAGAGAGCGCCTACCTCTGAAGCCAAACCCGATCAACCCCACGGCCTCCTGCTCCTACCCGACCTCCCTTTACCTTGCCCGATCCAATCCAGCAGCTGCCCCCTTTGCCTTAGTCAATCTTTAGGTATAAATATTTTTTTTCAAGATCGTTAGGTTTTACTTGAGATCTTCAAGTGTTTCCTAATTTCTGGGCTGAAATAGAAGTCTTCCTCACTGAATTTTGCTGTGTTCTGTATTCGATCGTGTTGTTTTTTTGCTAATTGGATGTCAGAATTTGCGTCAAACTTGCGGCTCTTGCTATTAGAGCCTATATCTAAGTTCTCAGTGCAGGAAGAAAGGTGTAAGTGTTGGAAGGGGAGATCGGTCAACTGAAAACTGAAATTTATATCTCCACACTCAACTTTCAGATGTCAAAAGTAAAATTTCAGCCATCCACGAGAAGATGGATGGGAATTTTTCCAACCTGGGGAGATGTTGAAGAAGTTATTCGAAGGCCAATCTAAAACATCGTCGTCAAAAGCGAGGGCAGCCTCCAGCAATGCAGTAAGCAGGGAAAACTCTAATCTAATAAAGAAAAGGGAATATCAGGAGATGGAAAACAAAAGGGAAAAGAGAGAATGCCTCTCATGGAGCCTGTTCCAATGGGGGAGTTAGGTAGGGGGTATGTGGAGAAGCATGAGGAGGTGGAGCATTAACAAAGGGGTGCTGAGTTGGAGAGGATAGGGGCAGAATTTGAAAGGGAAAGGAGTAATTATGACCGAAGAGGGGCTGGAATTGAAAGGAGAGGAATTTATTATGATCCAAGGGGTGCTGAATTTAAATGAAGTTTGGGAATTTGATGAAAGGTTTGGGTATAAGTGTAAAAGAGATGATTGAGACACTTGGGAGGAACCACCACCTGGGGAATGGGAAATTACGGAGGAAACAGAGGGAACGGAGGCGGTCTGAGGGTGAAGAAACTGAAGATGTCAATCTTTGAGGTGGAGGATGTGCCCGGGTGGATCTACAAGGTGGAAAGATATTTCGCAGTCAATGGGATGATGGAGGAGAGACTGACAGCAGTGGGCCTATGTTTGTAAGGGAAGGCTTTTTCTTGGTACCAGTGGAGGGACATGCTATGATCCATATGAAGTTGGAGAGAGTTCAAGGATTATTTAGTAGAACATTTCCAAACTGACAGATAAGGAGACTTCTACAAGTAGTTCTTCGACTTGACACTAGATGGTTCAGTGATGGTGTACCGGGAGAGATTCAAGTACCATGCTAGCCGATTGGACTGCCTTCCTTAAACAGTGCTAAAAAGAGATTTCATGAAGGGACTGACACCAAAGATATGGACAACGGTTAGAGTAATGAGGCCTCGAGATTTGGGAGAGGCTATGGAGCTAGCTCAATTGGTGGAGGATCAGATGCACCTGGAGAGAGAGACGGGTGCCAACAACTCAGGAGGTCCAAATAGGAGGACCACTACCTTTCTGGCACCCAAGGAGCCGACACCGAGTACTTTTCAGGAGACTTCGAAGGAGAAGACTGTAGGAGTAAGACATGGGGATAACTTCAAGAAGCTTACAGAAAATGAATTACAGGAAAAGAGCGAAGGGGCTCTATTTCAGATGTGACGAGAGGTATACGCCGGGGGACAAGTCTAAGGATCGAACTCTTCAGGTTCTTACCATTTGTGACGAAGAGGGAATGGAGGGTGGTGTCGTCTTTCTATTTTGCGGACAAGGTGAGTCTTTAGGAGGGGAGTATTGTTAGACCAGTCCATTGGACCGGTCCAGTCGGTCCACACGAGACCGGCTCGGGCGGAACAGAGGCGGAATTTTCTGCTTCTCCTATACGCCGATCAAACCGCAGGAGGCACCTAGCATTTTAGGAAGGTTTTTTGAGGGAGTTAGGAGGGAAATTTGAATATATGGACTGTTTAGAGATTTCCTTTTCGATTGTATGCATTAAATAATTTGATTTCCTAGGGTTACGACATCTTGAATTTGACTGAAATTTGAAATCTCTAAGGTTTTTGGGTTCTAGCGGCGTTTAGAGATTTGGGAGAGATAGATCCTCCTCTTGAATAGAGGATTAATTGTATCTAGTTATTTTCTTTTCGTTAGTTTGATTATTATAATAAAAAAACTATTGTTTTTCCGATTTTTCCTTTGGATTGGTTGATCGTTCTCGCAGTTTTTTGTCAAGATCGTTAAGTTTTACTTGAGGTCTTCAAGTGTTTCCTAACATATACTTCTACAAGTTTAGTAGCAATGAAAGCATAATGCCATACATGAGAGCATCGTATTAAAACATGTATCTTCAAAGATGACCTATATCATAAATCATATATCATTTCTAAATTAATGAAGCATATTTAACTTTTTTACATAATTCAGGCAATAAAAGTTGAGTAGATTCATCACTATAATCTCATCAATAAGGCTCGCAAAATTAGTATCTTCTTTCCCTTAATCAAGTGTTTATGCAACTTGGATACACTCCCCAGAGACTTGAATTAATCATGTCAACTTAAAAACATGAGACTGCAAGGAATTTTCTCCCTCATCCAGAGACTTCAAGGGTCATAGATAAAGAAAACTTCAACACCAACTGAGTCTGGATTAATATTGCCACCACTAGCTGGTTGACAAGGAACATCAGAATGATACTCTTAAGTAATATAGTATAGTCATAATCTCAAGAGGGGGAAGTAGGCATAGGGCTAGTCCCGAGCGGAGATGGACCCATAGCTGACGAGTCGTCTGGTCAGCCTAAAAACTATTGTAGGAGGCTTGAGGATGCGTTGTCACGAAAGGTGACTAGAGGTGTTGATAGGGATGATGGGTATCTGAGCCAGAGGATGATAGTGGTGGCTACGTGGAGTGTAGGGTCTCTAAGGTGGGTGATTTTCTGTGGCTAAGTTTGACGAGCTCGAAGGCAATGACCTAATTGAGATGAGAGGCAATCTATGAAGAACTTCTTAGTCACTTAGCATAAGTCGAGCTCCTTGGCGGAAGTGGGCAAGTAATGCTTGCCATTCTCCTTAAGCGAGTTCCTCTGTTGGTACCAGGCGAGTTCCTTGAAGGATATGCTCGTAAGAGGGGGGTGCCCGTCACGACCCGATTGCTACCTGTAGCAATACCTGAGAAGGCAATCATGAATGTACAAATACAATATTCTTAGGCATTTGCATAGTGTCAAGCGAGATCTAGCCATCTACCATGCCACTTAGATTCACTGACTATGCCTAGCAAGACATAGCAAGAGAAGCCAAATTTGTTGGGGTTTTGCAGATAAGCTAGCAAGAAAGCCAATATGAAATGCTAGCACAATATTTAGCAAATTCTAAATTACTACCTCAACATGACATGATTTAAACTAAAGGGTGGGTTTAAGAAACATAAATCAACATGATTTTTCAAACCTACTAAAATTAGCCAAAATTTAGATTTTGAAACTAGGACTAAAGACAAATAGGCTGATTCTTCAACCTGTACCCAAAGACAAGTAGCTTGAACTTTTTTGAACATTTAAGGCAAGCATTCTCCCCTTCCTAGCTGTGCTCCCAATGCAACAAAACCTCAACATGTACATAAATTAATTAAAAGATCTCAAATAAGATTCCTGAATCAAACATAAATATCATCATCATTCCTCATTCCTCCACGAAGTTCAAGGCACAATGAATGGGAATACAACCATGGATAGCCTCCAAAATGGATTTCAACATGTAGCCAAATCAAGTACCATTCTCATTCCTTACATGCATTGGTTGTCTCCCTCCAATCTACTCAAATAAACAATGTATTAATGAGTATTTACAATGCTTCTTTCTTTTCTTTGGTCAACTCTCACCGCACATAGTTTAGGTTTTATTCCATGTTTATCTCCTTCGTTGCTCTATAAATTCAAGCATCATGTGACTCTCTCTCTCCCCCTCCATACCTCTCTCTCTTTTAATGAGGATATTAGAGGGGTATATATCATAATCCTCTACTTGACATCATTTCTCTTTCCCCGCACATTTATAACAAGGGCTTGTAACTTCTCATCACAAGCAGCTTTCCACCTTCCAAGATAAACCAACTCTCATATTGTCTAATGAGGAGATCTCTAAGTTAGCTTTGCCTCTTTTTTCTCCCTAGTATGCAATAGGACTTGATTCTCATCATGTTCTTATAAAATTATCTCCAGAATCTGATTACTTAAACTCTTTTCTGAGAACTTACTATGTGGATGGGTTCCTAATGTTTATGCTTAATTGGTTGCCTCATTTGAACTGTTTCGTGGAACCTCATGTTAATGCCCTTTTAATTTTCTTTCCACATATACGAATTCATAATCTCAATTAATCCATTTTCTACTCTTTTAGCTTAGTTTTTTATAAATCACTGCTTGTGGTTGCTCTTACTGTGAGGCTATCCAAGTCATGAGTGGCATGGGTGCTAATTGAATTAGGTGCTCTCCTCTTGAAGAAATTTGGATTGTTCAAACATCTGTTGCTACTGGTAGAATGCTAATCTAGATAGCATTCCTCCGTATTGATTGACTTGCAAAATATTCTATCACAATTTCTCAGAATGCTTCGAGTTACAACAAAAACTTCAGAATCCTAGACATCATGAACGTGAAAGCGGGAATATTAAATAAGATAAAAACCTATCATCAAAGGCATTAGTGGCAGTTCTTCTGATTTGATTTGTACTCAAAACTTTCAATTAACTTTGGATCTCGTCTTGGAATCAATGCCTTCCTAGTTTGCTAGTCCAGTGATTTTAATTGACCTCACACCTATTCACATGCTTAATAATCCATCACCCCCTCCCCGCTGGGTTTAGTTTCTATAGAATCACTTTATACTGCTTATGATATCAGCACTTCTAACATAAAAGAGCCCGTAGATAAAAAGTTTTAAAAACGAAGTAATAAAGTAAATCGCTATTCTCCAAAATATACAAGGCTTCAGGTAGAAATTTTTAGTAATCATTGGGGCTCTCCACTTCTGGCACGCGCTCAAGGAAACATACAAATGTATTGATGAATGTGCAAGCTCACTATATAAACACATTATACATCATGCAATGCATCGCATGAGTGTATCAAGAAAGGTGCTAGTGTGTCATGTAAGTATACTAAGAAATATACAAGTGCACTGCACAAATGCATAGTGAAAAGTGCAAATACATCATGCAAATGCATAAAATATACGCACGATGCATCAAACCATTGAAATCAATTTATTTGCATGTGCTTTGACTAATGCATTGAATCCCTAAATCCTAGGGCTGAGAATGTTTTACGAGTTAACATGGAATAAATTCAAATTTAATTTGCTTCAAAATGCACGTAAATATTTTTAAACTCTATAGTAATGTCAAAAAATTCAAACTTTCTTGTAAAATTTACATGCCAAAGCACACAATATACACCAATATTACACCCACGCTCTCAAGTGGATCGCTCTACTTATAGCATTTCAACTCCAATCCTCCTCGCAAAAACTGAAGTTAACCTTATGAGAGATGTCCAAATAGTAAGCTTGAAATGATGCACCATAAATTTTACTTTCATTAATTAAAGTTCGACTATCAAATCTACAATGATATTATGTTCTACATTTGCATTATGCATTTAATATCTTTTACAAAAGAAATTCATAACAAAATACAAACTTTCGTGCTCACTTGTCGTACAACAACTCACAAAGTTAATACTTAAACCCAATCCTTTGTTATCAAGCGAGCATACTCGACAAGGTTCAAGTAACAAAATAAAATCACTCAAATACAGTAATGATGGCCACTTTAACTATGCTTGTCAACTTGGTGACTACATTATTTTCAAAATGTTTCAAAATTTCAAAGTTAATCATTCAGAGTTTAAATTTCAATAAAATTTAAAATTTTAATATTTATCAAAATATAAAATTATTCAAATGAAATCTACTGCTCTAAACTTTAAACAAATATCAATCCATCCTCCACAAGTGTTTGTCGAGAGTGATAAGTTTATGAATAACCTTAGTTCATGAAAAGCTAACATATAATCTAGTGTAACGATACGATACATTCTTAAATGATATCTTGCGAGTAAAGAAGTGACACGAGTCCTCTAACTGGTGGTTTTATCATCAAATGATACAATAGGTAAACAATTATAATTGTGGATTTTTAATTGGGTGATTTTCCCAAAAATAACACCATTAATTACGGTGATGGATAGAGTTCATAAATTTCCTAATGGCTAAAAGGCATTTGAGTGATGAATAGTAAGATGCTAAGGTCAACTTAAAATTTTCTCCTCGGATAAATATCTATCCCAAGTCGACAAAGTTCCATTGGATGAAACCTTACATGTTAATGGTACAAAATGACGTGAGCCACAACACACGACATGGCGTGACGCATGTGCAACACAATTTGCTTGGCGCAACGTAGTCATTCAAAATAGCGCGCAATATTTGTGCCATACATTATCAATGTAAAATGACACACATAGCGCACATTATTTTGTTAAAAAGTTATAAATTTTAAATTATAAATTATAATTAATTTTTTTGTTTATATATTAATATCATAATTAATTAAACATTAAATTAATAAAATATCAATAAAATTATTTTATTTTAATAGAATTTAGGGCTTACTTTTCT
Source organism: Dendrobium catenatum (assembly GCF_001605985.2). NCBI lineage: Eukaryota > Viridiplantae > Streptophyta > Magnoliopsida > Asparagales > Orchidaceae > Dendrobium > Dendrobium catenatum. The sequence goes on along the minus strand of NW_021320070.1, from coordinate 6,967,602 downwards.
CGTCGGCATCATTGCTGGTACGACTTTGCATGCATTGCGTGAAGTAGAGTTTTGAATGAGTCGCTTTAGAAAGCGTCTTCGCTTCCTTCAATGACAACAAAATGGGGAAGGAATAGGATTTAACTTCTTGTAGGATTTAAAATTGTCATTTTTTATGTTTGGCAGGATTTAGGCTAAAATTATGCTCTTGCTCAAATCTATCTATATAAGTTTATGTAGTGTTTAAAGTGATCATTTTACTATTTGGGAGGATATTATGTTTAAATCTTGCTCAAATCAACATATTATTTGATGTTTAATGGTATTTATATTAATATAATGTTTGTTTAACATTATTTTATATTGTGTATCATGCTTAAAATGGAGCACGTCGCACCACGCATTTTGTATCATGGCTCCAAAGAATTTTGCAACATGGTGCGCCATTCTTCATTGACAAGTATGGATGGAGCAACTCGTGAATTCCAATAAGGATGTTTCAACATTTGTTATGTTGGGTTGGTTAAGTCCTCTAACTAAGTAAACTAAGGACCATAACATCTTGGGATAACAAAGCCATGAAATTTTAATCGAGTTCATCATTTATCTGCTTTAAGTTAATGGTGGTAAATTATCAATCCTAAATCAATTTGTTGCTAGTATATGCTAAGCATTTAGTGTCTATCCAACGTCCAATCTTAATTGAAAGTTCTCTCTCGTCAATAGAAGAGCCAGTTAACCATAGGGGTTTGTGCCTATAAGAAACTTAGAACCAAATTATAAAGTCCTTGTAAAATAAGCTCAAAGTTATTGAGCAGTGTCTTATCTGCAATCCAATAAGCCTATTAAAAATAGCCCGAGTGCTTGTACACATTTTTATATTCCACAAACTTTCATTAATTTTAGGATCAAGATAACAACCATCATATGATGAAACCTTATTTTCATACATTCAATTTGAATAATAATTGCCCGAGTGCTTGTACACAACTATCATTCCTCGTAAGATTAATTTATTATTTACTCATTTGCCAATTTCCTACTATAAAACTCCAAAACTTTGCTCACTTTAAGCCTTAGCTCTCTCCCAATCTCTTTTAGAACCTATGAAAAATTTCAACAACTTATACCCTGCTACATACCTTACTTAATCAACCTCGTCCATCACGGTTCCCAACTCCCCTTCAATCCAATAAAAAATTCCTAGCTTTACTAAGTTCTTGATCACCAATCCCTTTTCCCCGATTTACCTTCCGTCTTAGTTTTATTATCCTTTACAACCTCCATATAGCCAGCAACTTAATCCACAACCATGTCGCTTTGCTCTAGCCCATTTGAATACTCTCTTACCAACTCCCCCTCAATCTCCTACAAACAAAATGATTATCAATCCTTCCATGAAATTATAGCCTCTCTTATAGTTTCATCCCATGTTAAGCAAAATCTTTCATCTCCTCCAACTTTGCATATCTAACCCTCAGTAAATCATTTGCTTGTGTTTGTATAAATGGACAAATTTCAAATTAGAGCAACAAAATGGGTGTCAATACGCTTAATAGATAAACTTTCCCTCTATTATTTTGACAGGTTATATCAATACACTTAAATGTTCTAGAATTCTTTGTTTGCACTTACCAACAACTCTGGTGTCATGACCTATGTTACAATAATTTGATAGACGGTGCACTTTGACTACAGCGTTATTTCAGGGATTTGCTGCTCATGTGTTTATTTAATCATGCTAGTGCAGGAGTTCTGAAATCAGCATTCATCCTGGTTATTTATTAGAAAAATGCCACAATTTAAGTATCTTTATACTAATTAAACAACACAAAAAAATTAATGGTGATTTCCAATCCTTGCTTGGTAAATGATTGTTCTTCATTCAAGTCTTTGTTCTGAGAAAGCCTTCGTTCCTTGAAAAACGGCCTCTATTTTGATGGGGAAGGCCTTTGATCCTCAGTTGATGGACATCAAATATCTTTGGAAAAAATAAATAAATAAACTGCATCCGTACCAATTTAATCTCCCACAGCTCCATCTCCAGATATATCTTTCTCATGACTACAAATAACTAAAATCTGATTATTGCCCAAGTCAAAGTTAAGATTGCCACCGCCACCATCAAATACCCCTCAGTCAAATAACTTCATTCTTCACCACAATGAAATTATGATATTAGAAATGGCATCTTCCCCTGACAAAAAAACATCATTATCTTCTAGCGTGACATGAAGACACTAGATTGGTCTCTTCATTAAGGAGAAGGTTTTAAAACTGATCAATTAATTCACCACCACCTACTGCCCACTAGGTCATTGACACCATCTTTTCAACACCATCTAATTTTGTAGCTCTTTCTAGCTAGTCAAAGATGTTTCTCTAAAGTATATTCTGGCATTTTTCAGTCAAAAATGATATTACTGTGTCAAACCTTGCTCCTTCCTCTTACTTGATATCTCATACTCCATGTTTAGTTTCTGCTAAACACACAACAACCCCAGAGAATCTGGCATTTTTTCTGTCAAAAATAATATTTACCACGTCAAACCTTGTTCATTCCTCTTGTCCTCTCATACTCTTTGTTTAGGTTCCGCCAACCTCACAGCAACCCCCACCCCCAACCCAAAAATAAAAAAAAATGAAATGCATTAATTTGTGTTTAGCTTGCTAGTTTTTTGTAGCACTTTCCTTTAGATGCACCACTTAGCCATTTTTGGAATAGTTGATAAAAATAGCTTCAATTCTGTGTCCTTTTTTGCAATTCCATTTTGCTCTTTTCTCAATCTAAAGTGTTGCTTCGTAAGGCCAAGTTATATCTTTACCTTTCCTTTTCTTCCAAACTCGCGATTATTTTGGCTGGTTACATCCATATGCTTGAATATCCGAGAACACTTTGTTTTTCTCTTACCAACAACTCTGGTACATTTACAATGTTATTATCTTTTGACGTTATTCGTTGCATTTAGGCTTTAGCTACATTATACGGGTTTCATTTCTACTGTGTTTATTTTATGATGCTAGTGCAAAAGTTGGTAGATGTCACCGAGTGATATTGCATGGCTACAAACCCAACTTTGCTACATTTGCATTTCTTTGAGATGCAAATCAAAATGATATGTTTATGCTAACAATAAGCATCTCATACTTTATGTAAAGAAAGTTTATTCAAATTTACATGCCCGTTCATCTCATACATCTCATAACCTAGATCTTCATCACAAATTAACTTATTTCAAGCATTATTTTTATTGACTATGCCATAAGTAGTTGAGGTGTCAAAATCATGTTTGAACCCGGAACTTACCAGGGTTCAAATGGGTTGATCATAACCCGACCAGATTATGTAAATGGGTTGAAAGTTCAGACCAGGACCGAACCCGTCGAGTTACCGGGTAGACCCAACCCGACACGGTAACCAGAATTTTACTGGGTTGTGTTACGCTCACCCTCATGGTGCAAGAGACAGGGGAGCAAGGGTGCGGTGCAACGATACGGAGGTCACGTTACCCACGGGCAAGTGGAGCCAGAGCGAGCGTGGGGAGCCACGGAGCCAGGGTACGGTGCGGCCGTGGGGTCAGCGATGCGGGTCTTGCGAGAGCGGCGGAGCGAAGCTAGGCCGAATGGTCCGGTGTGGACCCGAGCTCAGGAGCCGTAAAACCGCGAGATCTTGCGAGCATGGAGGCAGAGCGGGACTGCATAAGTTAAAGTCCGGATCTTCAAGTCATTTTCGAGTTTCAGGATCAACCCGAGCCCTGATTCAATTTTTGAAACAGGTCGATTTGTTGAACCCGAACCCGACCCATATGACAAACGGGTTGACCCTAACCAGGAATTTTCGTATCGGGCTTGGGTCAGGTTTTTGGGTGGTGTAAAATATTGACACCTAATAAGCAGATTATTTTCCACTTTAGCCAATTTTTACTAAACATATAACTCACCTCTTTTTCCCACATAATTTTCTAGAGAAACATGGCAAAGTGCTCCCCACAACCTACTGCTATAGTCATGATAACCGTTTGAAAAGAAAGCCCCAGGATCAACGCTAGTCCACTATTTTAAGCCATTTCCTCTTGATAAAATTTACCACAGTTGAAACAGGAAATGCCACGAAAAGTATACAGCATATGTCATCATAATTGAAACCAGAAGTCACATAAATGATTAACCGAAGCATAATAACCAACTAAAACACATGACCTCGGCTATTCTCTTCACAAACTCTGATTCTTTTCCAATGATGTCATATAGGTCAAGAAACTTTTCAGCTATCTTCTTGATCACCCAGCGCCTAGGAGTCATCAGTATGTATAAAAATCAATCCATTGAAAAAAAACCTAACTAAGAGAAATGGGATCAAATCAATTCTGGAGCTTCAAATAGGAAATTTTCACCTACTTCATGAGTATAAATTTGTTTGATAATGAAATTAAATAATCTCAATGTATAATTTATTTTATGTAAAAGTGGTCGGTTTGAATGCAGAGGAAGCCGCACTCTCCATGCATCTATGGGCTTTACCTGGTTGCAGCTTCAGATAAGCAAATCAAGGATAGGCGAAGCAAAGACCTCTGAAGCTTAAGACCTAAGCACACATGCTAAGTTGTTTGTTAAGGTCTATTTGGTTTGCTAAAAAAGGTATGCAGAGTAAATAAATGCAATGTATATTTTGGAGTTATTTGGATGAGTGAAAAATAAATGTAAGTAATTAATTTTTGTTGCTTGGCTTGAAATAAAAATGAATGCAGTGTCAAACCCATCAATAATAATGACCGGTTGCAGCCGACGGTAGTGGCTAGTGGTGGCAGCGGTGACAAACGGCGGCTATTGTTGCAGGAATGACAAATAAATGACAATGTATTTAGAACTCGGTCAAATCTAATGATTTTAAATACATCAAAATTGAACTAGATGATGAATTCCAAATACTTCTAGGTGCAGTTTGGTTGGAATACAAGTGGTGTAAAGTATTCTAAATATAGGGGTTTTGAAAATTTTAGTGTTTAGTTGGAATACAAAGTGGAGCAAATTAATGTAGTGTAAATAATTTTACTTCATTTTTGAAGTAAGCCAAACTCTTTAATTACACTAACTATAGATATAGGGAGAAAGAGCACGTAAGAATAGTTAATAACTGCACTTTTCCCTTAACATGGGATTTGATCTTTTCAAGCTAAATAAAACAGCAAAAATATTTTGGCTCATCTTACTCTCTTGAGGTGGGTTTAAGCCAGGCTTATGCCCAAACTAAAATTTCTATTTACAAATAATTGAAGGTGTTGACCTTGTTTTTTTGAGAATGGAGCATCACCTGTGGCTCCACGCTTGCTCACTTTTTGGGGAATAAGAAAGAATGAGCATGGATAAGTTTAACTCATCAATAAGCAATGCCAAATTAGGCTCCCTTGAGAGCACCAGTTTCCTGCATAAAATAATCAATGCAATCAAAATGCACAGACCTAATAATAGTAGAATTACAAAAGATTATCTTTCACATTTATGCCAAGCAAAGCATCATGATTCTAGCTGCATATCTTGAACTAGGAAATTCAACAGTTTATGAAAAAAAATGAAGAATCTTAATATTCAAATTTGTCTGAGTTGACACTCTTGAAACCATTGCCCCACTGCAATACATCAAATTTCAATAAAGAACGTAGGAAATTATGAACGCTATGTGCAAATAGAATGAAAATGCAACCAACAATATGTTAAAATTATGATATCCTGCATGATTATGCTTGAAATAATTTGCATACATCGATAGTTCAGGCGCAGCACAAAGAATTAGTCTGGAATCAAATATTTGTGATAGCTTATAAAAGATTTGCTCCAAAATAAAACCATTTTCAGCTTTAAGATACCAAAGCCAAATGGAAAGTGTTGGTAAAAATATAAAAGAAAAATATTATATTTTTTTTAGTCTAATAGGTAAAAAGATATAATACTTATAGCATAAGTTGCGAGCCTAGAATGAAAAGAAAGCTAGAGAAATTAAATAACACCATAATAAGCCCAATAAGATGTTGAAATCCGTTAACACACCATATCCAATCCAATCGGGATGAAAGAAACGAAGGATAGATGCAATTTTCGAAATGCCCTCTATCATACCAAAAAAAAACACACAAATGTCAACTGTTTCCCAAAATGTACTATGCTAATAAGTTTGAAGCATCAAAATTACTTACAAAGGGTACCTGCAATCAATTAGATAAAGCAAAATGAAAATGGTAAATGATAGATGTAACATCATGTAACTCTTGTTCGAAACATCTCAGTCATATAAAAAGGACTCAAATGTTGTTGGTTTCACAAATCGGACAACTCCAATGCATCTGAAATGTCTAAATTGGCTAGTTCACTATATCAAAAAATTTACCAATGCAAGCAACAAGATATTCCAGATGTGTCAATGGAAAACAATATGCAAGTAATAGTCAACATACATAAAAAAATCTTAATTATCACACATACATATATATATATATATATATAAGGTTAAAAATTCAAAATCTCCACAGCCCCATACTCATAATCATGCGGTAAATCGCATTTCACGTCCTCAGGCATTTAATATTGCGACATGAACTCCCATCCTCACCTAAAAAAGGGTCCAAGTCTATAAAAAAAATCTCCTCACGTGCTTCACCTTCTACTCTTGCACAAATTCTCAAAAGCCTTGCTACAAAAAAATGAGTAAGTCATAAAGGAGCACACTAGGAGGCAATAATAAGACAAATGGCACGCGAAGCAGAGAACTGGGTGGGAGCTTGCTGACAAAGACATCAATAAGACTATTCACACCTATCCTCTCTATTGTCACCATATCTCTAGCTCCTACCTAGTTCTTGAAATCCTGAAAGGTCAAGTAGCGAGTCGCAACGGGAGCTCACTTGCAAAGGCACCATAGGACTAAAAAAGACTTCGCTAATAGAGAAGCACAAATCGAGAAGGGAGCTTGCCAACACTCCCCTCTCTCTCATATTTCCCTTTCACAACCAAACCATCGGACCGCAAATTGTCTCAGTATTACCCTCAACATTGCAACCAAAAAAAAAACCATTGCAATGCATGATCTCCCTCTTCATGCCTCAATAAAAAGTCATTAGCGAACGTCCCTTAAATCTTGTAACAACACTGATGACTACTAGACATCAACAACCCCTCTAACATTCACCATCATTCATCTCCGAATAAATCATTTGCATCTTATCTCCCTAATAACAATTTCCCACAAAACACTTCGACCACAACCCTCTGTCTCTCCCCTTCTTCCATATCTCTCTACTTCTCTCTTTATATTTCAATACATAAAAAATTTAAAAAGAGGAATTAAAAAAACCTTAAGCAAGCAAAAATAAGTACATGTATGGGTCCTAGAAATGGTGGGAAAATTGTGCAAAAGTACAAAAATCTATACATGCCTTTCTTGGTATGGTAGAGATAAAAACCCCATCATTGTGTTTTACACAACCCATATACGTCTTTCTTGACATGATGGGAAAACCTAGCACTCCCCCAAATACCCCCTATGTGGAGAAAATGTCAGAAAGTTATTGAAATCTACACTAATAATGACTCAAACAAAATAATAACAAGGCCTTCGGAAGGCTACTGAAATCTAGCCTAATAATGACTCAAATAGAATAATTACAAGATGCATTCTTAATTTCAAGCATAATAAAAAAAAATCAAATGATGAATGAAAATTGCCATGAAAGATTAAAAAATTTGCCAAAATAAGAAAATTGGATGCCTAAAACACAATGCATGTCTCATCAAATAACTTGCAAGAACTAGAGCTAAATAAAAATTTGAACACAGAAATAAATAGTATTACTGGACAGATTATCAAAGAGCATGATCAAAACCTTTCAATAAGCACTTAGGCTGCATCACATTTTACATTGAAAGAACTAAAAATAACCTTCATAGAACAAGCACAAGAACATATAGGCAACTTGATAGCTCATTCACAAGTAGGAACATAATTTCTCTACTATATTTTCTAGAACTCTACTTGAGCAAATGAGGACTAAATGCAGAACAAAATGCATTATTCTAAATGCATAACAAAAACTTAAATTGTAACATCACAACCAAATTTGCAACACATATATGTCTGCAAATAGAATGCAATTGTTAAAATCTTCAAATGAAAATTTTGCATTCATCTTAATGAAAATCATTCTTGCAAACATTTAAACCTAAAAAAATTCAAGTCTTCTATGAATATAATGAGATAATTTTTAATATAAATGCAATGTCACGAACAATGTGCAAGGTTATCAAAGGCAAATATATCCACATGCATTCCAACAAACATGCTAAATATTTGCAATTAAAGTCAGAGAATAACTCAAATTCACCCCGCTTCGATAAGCATAAAACTGATTTGAAACCTTGCAAACTAACTGATATAAAATGGAGGGGGCGGGGGAAGATAATAAGATTAAAAAATTGAAATTAAATTTCAAATTTCCTCTAATCAAGGGACTAAAATTTTGAAATTCAAATAAGATGGAGGGATTATTCCCCTAATTGAATTCCTTAAGAAGGAAGAAAATAATTAAAATAGGAGAGAGAGAGAGAGAGGGGTCAGCCTAATGAGGCAAAGAAAAGGTGTCCATATACAATGTATGTGAAGAGTTAAATCTGAAATAATTTCAGATTTAATATGATTGAAGGATTTCTTAAAATAGATGTAGATATTTTGAGAAAATTTAAAATTCAAATTCATTTGAATTTGACTTCGGAAACTTTCTAAATAAGATAGGAGCTAATTTAGGAAAGTAATGATGGTGAAATGAAATTGGAATCAAGGGAACTTGAGGAGGGTATAGCCGGCGGGTAGGGTGGGGGAAAACTCTTGGCCAGTGGGTTGTAGTGGAGTGATTGGAATTTGGAAAAGAGAGGGAAGGGGTTACTTAATTAATCCCTTAAATGGAGTTCCATTTTTTGGGAAGGAATTAATTAAAATAGGAGAGAGATTGAGGGCCTTAATGGAGAAGCATTAATTAAGTAGAGAGAGGAGATAAGAGAGAGGGGGCGGCGGGTAGAGAGAGGAGAGGATTTAGGGATCAATTAAAGTGGGCCTTGATTGGAATCCGAAATTGAAGAAAATCAATTGAAATCAAATCCAATCAGAAATTTAATTGGACCTAATTTAAACAACTTTCCTAAAATAAGAATCCTAATTTAGTAAACAAATTCAAATTCAAATTAATTTGAATTTTGAATTTGAATTCGTTGCCAAATTAAGATGTATAAAATAGGAAGGCTTTGAATGCAAGTTGAAATTGTGGGAGCCAATGGGGAAAAGAAGGTGGCCGGCGACTATGGAGGTATTAGGGTTAGGGTTTGTGAGGGTGTTGGCGGTTTGGAGGTGGGGCGAAGATAGCCGGTTAGGCTTAGGACGGGGCTGAGGAATTTCGATGGGGAAGAAGAGATGGTTGTGGGAAGAGGCCAGCAGGTTCGGGCGGAGGGGATGAAGCCGGCGGGATTGGAAAGATGATGGAAATGGTGATTAAAAAAATGAGAAGAAAAAAAAAATCATGAGCCCGAACGCTTCCTACAGCTGACGGGTGTTGTGTTACCCTTCATCAAGGGACTTCAAGCCACGAACCTGGACTCATCCTACGGCTGGTGGAAACTACGATTTCCTTTCATAGGAATCTCACCAAAGTCCTCCCAATGAACAAAAATGAAGACCAATTTTTTTATTAAAACTTCATCATATCATTACACTATATATAAGCCTCAGAAAGAAAAGAAACTAAAATAAGACGATTATGCCCCTAGGGCTTACATAAGACTAGACCCTTAAGGGTAAAAAATGAAAAATGCATAATTAAAATAAAAATTACAAATAAAATTTTAAGATAACGTAGGACGATCCCGGCCGTAGATCTTCAACTCCTCGAATAGGCATGGACGGTTGGATGTCTGCATCACTAACTTTTCAAAATCAAAATCATCAACGCATACACATGCTCTTGAGCAATTCAACCTACCTATATGATAGAATCCTAAGTCCCACTTCTCAAGTTTGATTCTCCACATCCCAAAGATTGGAATTAGACAAGACTACAACCCAATTACATGATAAGCACAAAATGACAAGAAATTGTCTTATGTTTGCATGAGGCCTTAAAGCCTTTAACAGGAAAAAAATCACTTTTCCCAAAAAAGATGCAAACCCTCAATGTTACACTTACAATTGTGAGTTTTAATTTATTGGCTCGATCATCTACATACAGGAAGTAGAGTCTATAATGCCTATAATTCCACAAATATCCCAATGAACTTAAACAATATACAAACCACAAAACCGATCGTCTACAAGCAAGTTTTAGAGTCAACAAGGTCTGAAATGATAATGTTCAATCAAATAGCTTAGTTATTGTACATCATAACCAGAGGAATTCAATCTCAAAATAAAGCTCAAAAGGCGTAACTATAAATGACACAAATAGTCCTCCATCGTTGATCGTGGTGACAAAAAATCTCAACTAAAAGGGGTCCATTCTCAAAACCAACCTCGCAAGTCACAAATACACCTATTTCAGGCAACCTCCCTGATGATGGTCGGGTTTGATAGAAAATCTCAACCGAAGGAAACTGATGCGGACATCGGCACGAAGATTTGACGCATCTATCACAGGAGGCGTCGTAAATCGACGGCTCTAATTTAAATTGTCATTTAAATTTTATTTTCTAAATTATAGCTCTTATTTTCGGTTATTTCTTGTTTTACCCCTATGTTAGTTTATGTGAGTGTTGTGGCCCAAGGGGCAATTTTGTAATGTTTAATTTTTCTCATGTTGTGGCCTATATATAGGGCCTCAAGCTATTGTAAGAGGATAGTTAATTGTTATGAAAATTTTGTGTTCCAAACTTGTGTTCTTTGTTCTTGAGAGAGGACGAGAGTGAGATTCCTATGTGAAGGAATCGAAGTTTTCACCAGTCGCAGGATTGATCCGGGCTCGTGAATTGAAGTCCCTTGGAGAAGGGAAAAGCATCACCCGTCAGCCTTCGGAAGAGTCCAAGGCTCGCGGTTCTTGTCTTCTATCTTTCGTTTTATCTTTGTTTTGTTTTGTTTCTTTTACTGCTCTCCGTAGTCGTTTTCATCTTTTCATCTTTCCTCCTCCCCGCTCAACCCCTTGGCCAAACCTCCATACCAAGCTCCACAAATTTTCCCCATAGCCGCCGGCCACCTTCACCCTATCCCACCCTCTTAGCCGCCGACCACCTTCCCCCATTAGCTCCTCCACTGCCGACCACTCTTGTTTGTCTCCATGAATGAGGAGTCAATGTAACCTTAATGCTTGCCTAAAGAGTTCAAATAATTTAGGAAATTATTTTCATCCTTTGAAATTCAGAAATAGTTTCCTAAATTAGAAAGCTATTTTAGGAAAGTATTGAGTCTCATTCATGATGTAATTCAAACTTAATTTGGGTGATTTAATTTTGGGCGGTTTTCAAATTTTCAAATTCCACTAATTTGAATTTTGAATTCTTTCATAATTTATCATTCTATTTTGGAAAGTTATTAAATGAATTTTATTTGAATTTTAAATTCAAATAGGGTTTAATTATTTCTTTCCTAAACTCCACACCCCAATTAAGTAATCACAATTAAAGCATTAAAACTCCCTTTCCATCCTTGCATGGCCGCCCCCCCTCTCTCCAATCCAATCAATCCAAATTAATTCCCCAATTAAGCATTAATGGCCTCTTAATTTGAAATCTATTTTCAAATTAAGCCCACCAATTTCCTTGGCATTAATTCTTATTTCCTCCATCACTCTCCTAGCCGAAACTTTCAAGGCCCCACATCTTTAATTACTTCCAAAGTTAACCCCCCTCTTGATGAAGTAATTTAATTGCTCCCCTCTCTACACCACCCGCCCCCTCCTCTCCCTCTCATATCTTCTTTCCTATTCTATTACATAAATTGATTTGGAATTTCTCCCAACATTCCCGTCAAATTCCTTACAAATTTTCTCAAAAACTATTTACATTACTTTGTTCCTCTTTGGGAAAAGGTTGGGAATTCAATCTGCTGTCGGCCAAATTTTCCAAAGCCCCTCTCATTAATCCCCTTCCACTAAATCCTCTCCAATTCCCTCTCTCCCACGTCAATATCTTGCTGGGATGAAGACGCCCCTTCTCCTCTCTCACTCCCAATTCTCCTCTCCACCTCCAATTCTCTCAGATTTTATGAGAAAAATCTGAATTGTTTCAGATTTCCTGATAGGAATATTTTCTTAAATTCTTTCCTAATCAACAGGCTTTGATTGGAGGAATTAAGTTCAGATTTTCCCTCCCAAATTCAAAAGAAAATCCTCACAATCCCAAACTTAATTCATCAAAATCTGAACTATTTCTCTTTCCTTCCCATAGAAATAGTTCAGATTTTTCGTTCTACATCAGAAACTTTAGTTCAAAATGCCCCCAATCCCAATGAAAAACATTTTGAGCTTAAATCCTAATAAAACTACATAAATTCAAAAAAAATCAAAAAATTAAAAAATGTTCAAGCAAATTTGGTAGCCTAAAGCTTAAAGTAACAACCCATGCATCCTTTGCAATTATTTATCTAAGGTGACAAATTTAAGATAACCTCAGCTCGTGATAAAGCAATACCATATCAGGCATACCTCTATGGTTACTCCCAAAGGCTTCATGCTGGTAAGGACATAGGGTGATTTTGCTACTAAATGATATTGTAAAGGTATGGTTATGAATGAGGCCTTTAGACAACATGATACACCACTAAATTATGGTAACTGCCAAAGCTCGCAACTTTCCCAATTGCCTAAATCCCATTAGTGGTAAATCATAGTTTCCATCTGGTATACCATAAAACTTTATGTTAGATAAGGTTGACTTCAAATTATTCTCTTAGACAAACATTCATAACAAATCTACAAGCTTTGGATTGTGTATATTTATAAAGCTTAAATTTTAAATTATATTTAATTTCACTTAATTTAGATCTTAGGGCACAAATTCTAAATGATTCATTGCATTGGATTGTGTATATGCACATTATAAAAGCTCCGGTGGAAATTATTTTCCTTAGACAATTAAAGTCAACTATCAGGCACCATTCTTTCTGAATTTTGAAAACTTAACCTGGAAGGAAACTTATCAGTGTCTATTTATCAAGAGGACATTTCTGTACCAAGTAGCTACTATAGCTCCACACACTGCTGCGGGAAAAGTAGAGTTTCATTTGGCATAGAAAAGCCCAATGTAAATCATATCACGCGCCCAACCTTGATGAGCTCCATTCTCCTAATTTGATAATGCAGTCTTAGAGGGAATCCCCTTTAAACCACTAGTGAATGATTCAATGTCGAATACATTCTCTTTGGAGCCTGCCCAAGCATCTGAGCTTCCACAAAAATCCATTTCTCAACAATTAAGTTGTACCTGACAATAACATATCCATGAGCCCGCCATGGTTATTTAAGATCAAATGTTAGAACTACTTAAGCCAGCTAGTGCATGCCCCAAGCAACCCAGCCTTGTCCGGGAAAAAAAAAAAGATGTTTTGCCTCTTCTTAGGGAGAAGTTATTCGGTGCAGAGTCCGAACGTAGCTGTGCGTTCGGACGCAAATAAAATCGTTACACCTTCATTGCCTACGTGGAAATTGCCAACAATGATTGCCCGACCCGATTTTAACCTGTCTTGTCAACCCGAAACTCGCCCCGCTTAGAGAAAGGTAAAAAGGAAAAATGGAGGTCAAATTTTTACTTTTTAAGCGCCTAATCGATTTTCAACATCTAGCATTCGCTGTGCTCCAAAGCTCATGCATTCGCTTCTCCTTGCAACTTCCGATATTTTATAAGTTTCTGAACAAATGGTGTCACCTGTAAAAAAAAAGGTTAGTTACTTGTAGAGTTAACAATGATTGAACTCAATAATAACTGCGTATTTTTTGCTCATGTACTGCATTTTAATTGTGTACATTAAAATTTTGTGTTTTCATTGCTTACTTACTATCGAAATATGTTAGTAATAAACAACTAAACAAACTAAACCCTAAAAAACCTAAACATTAAAAACTATAAAAGTTTAATAATTTCTAACACAATTGTGATTCCTACGTAATTAATGTGTAAACACTTGTATGTTATGTATAAATTCGGCATAATTTTTACGTATTTGTTGTGTATCTTTTATTTTTTTTTTCTTACTTTATTTGTTTATTTCTTAATTTATTCAGATCTATGTTCGACCTATTACTTATCGATATTATGTTTCGACTTTCCGATCAATCTGCAATAATTTTGATCAGCTAATTTCTCATGATGTTTAAGACAACTTGAAGAAATTAAATACCTAGTAATTTTGGCAATTTCCTGGATTCAAATAAAACGTCTCATTTATTTTCGAGTTGCTCACAATATGAAATATTTCAAGGCAATGTTTTATTATAAAGAGTCATGTTATACCTTTCACTCCCGATGAAGTTCCCTTTTACTAGTTTTCCAAACAGAGATGAAGATATCTCATGATTTTCCTTGATACCTACAGAAGTCACATCAACATATATAAAGTTTGACATGCAGAGTTGAACAAACATAGCCCACAGAGACTGTGCTAAAAATATTTATTATATATTTATGTTTAAATTTATTTTTTCACCTTAATAATTTTAAGACCCCGAAGTTGCTCCATACAATATCAAATAATGTAGATAAATTTTTATCAATTAACTTGCGGGGTCGATTAAAAAATGTTTAATTCAAGAGTTTAATAAGATCTCCATCAAAATTTCAAATAACAAGCCAACAAGTTACATTAATAGTTTTATGGCTCTGTTAATTGTGAGTGCTAAAATTATTTTTTTAATTTAATTTTACTAATTCATTTGTTAAAATTAACTTTGATCTTATACAGATTTGGTTCCTGTAGCACACTTGAATTCATGCTCCTAAGTATCATTATCAAAACTATGTTTCCTTCGATGGGCTGATAGCATTATATATACTACCGACAAGATCACTAATTTATTTCTAAACATAAAAAAGACATGTATGTTATGCAGTAAATTTTAATTAATACATCAAAGAAAAATAAGGATTTGTTAACAAATAATTTTTTTACAAATTTTTTTGTCGTTCAGGAGTTGCCCAGGAGGAAGCTAATCAACTGAGCAACCCGAAATATCCATCACACAATGGGGAATTCAGTTCTTGCTACAGGGTAGGTTGTTTCATGATGCAAGGAGGGCTGCGTGATGGATATTTCTAGATGCCCAACAAATTATCTTCATCTTGGGTAACTCCTTAGAGGATAAAAAATCTCTAAAAATTTATTTGTTAGTAAATTCTTATTTTTTTAAAAGTATTAATTAAAATTTGTTGCATGACATACATATCTTTCCTTTATGTTAACAAATAAATTAGCAATCAAGTCGATAATATATACAATACATCGGTCTATCGAAGGAAACTGAACTATTGATCATGATACTTTGAAGCATGAATTGAAGTGTGCTCCAAAAATCAAATCTGCATAAGAACAAGTTAATTTTAATAATTGAATTAGTAAAATTAAATAAAAAAGAATGATTTTAACACTATTAATTAACAAAGTCATAAAATCAATGATATAACATGCTGACTTCTTATTTGAAATCTTGATGGAGATTTTTTAAAAATTTTGAACTAAATATTACCTAATCGACAACACCAATAAATTGATAGAAACTCATCTGCATTATTTGATATTATAAGGAGTAACTTAGGGTTTTTAAAGTTATTAAGTTGAAAAATAAATTTGAATATAAATATATATTAAATATTTTTAACTTACTCTCTGGGAGCTATGTTTATTCAACTCTAGCATGTCGGACTTCATATCTGTTGATGTGACTTCTGTAGATGATAACGAAAGTCAGGAGATCTCTTCACTTCTGTTTGGAAGGCCAATAAGAAAGCTCACTTCATCAGCAATGAAAGATATAGCATGATTCTTTATAATAAAATATTGCCTTGAAATATTTCACATTGTAAGCAACTCGAAAATAAGTGGGACATTTTGCTCAAATTTAAGAAATTGTAAAAATTAGTATAGATTTAATTTCTTTAAGTTGTCCTCAACATCAGGAGAAACTAGCTGAGCAAAATTATTGCAGGTTGATCGGAAGATCAAAACATAGCATCGATAGGTAATAGGTCGAACATAGACCTGAATAAATTAAGAAATAAACAAATAAAATAAATAAAAAATAGAAGATACGCAACAAATACGTAAAAATTACGCCGAATTTATGCATAATATACGAAAGTGTTCACATGTAAATTACGCAACAATCACTATCAAGTTAAAAATCACTAAATTTTTATAGCTTTTAATGTTTAGATTTTTAAGGATTTAATTTGTTTATTTGTTTATTATTAATATACAAAAAAGGTAAGCAAGCAATAAAAACATAAATTTTTCATGTACTCAATAAAAATGCAATAAATGAGCAAAAAATATGCATTCATTAAGGAGTTCAATCGGTGTTAACTCCACAAGCCCCTAACCTTTTTTTTGCATGTAACGTCATTTGCTCAGGAACTGATAGAATGCCGGAAGTTGCAAAGAGAATTGAATATAAGAGCTTTTGAGCACTACAAATGTCGGATGTTAAAAATCGAATAGGCGCTTGAAAAGTGAAAATTGGACTGTCATTTTTTCACATTTTTACCTTTCTCTAAGCAGGGCAGGTGGTGGGCTGACAAGACAGATTAAAATCGGGGCGAGCAACCCATGTCGGCAACTGCCACGTAGGCAATCCATACGTAATAATTTTATTGGCGTCGGTATGCAAAGCTACATCCGGACTCTGCATAGAATAATTTCTCCTCGTTAGGAGCCCTCATTCTACATTAGTAAGAAAATTCCGAGCCAAACACTATAACAACTATGACAACCACATGAAACTTAGGACAACCAATCCTGCACTATAATGTCAGCATCATCCTAAAAGTTGAAGTTGCTAATGCCATAAGGTCCAGCAACACAAATATCCTCTATGAAACAAGGGGTAATGCTGCATACATGCAGGAACCAGCATAGATGAGTGACTCATAAGGCTATATGGAATAAAACAATAACCTGGAATTCCAGACACTGCCACATTCAGGACTCAATATCAAAAGAGACCTAGAGTGTTTCATGATATCTGTTTCTGGAAATTGAACTTCAAAATTTGTAGCGTTTAGGGAGCTTCTTCTCTTTGGCACGTTGATTAACCTTTCATAGCTTCTTCTGGCTTCCATATGTGCAAGTCGAGCAGCATTATACAATACAGGCACAACCTGTATTGAGATAGCCAACTTATGATTACCATACCAAAAGACGGTTTTCTCATTGCGCAGACACATCAAACCAGTTGGGTCGCTCTCACGGGATTCATCTAATATTTGCCAAATGCTAGAAGGTGGAGACCATGAGACACCTGAATCTTCATTTAACTCCGCAAATTGGGATGGGTGTATGAAGCCAACTTCATCACTGCATAAGTATATAACGATGATAATTTTAAAGACAAAATGAGCTAAAATATGAGTCATGTCAACCAACTACATAAAATTTCAAAATAAAAGATTTGGAAAACAAACCAACACACTCGAGCATGCTAAACTAAATAAAATGATAAAAGTAAGCAATGGAAAGCAGCAATAGCTAGAAGCGCACTGAAAACAAAACATCCATCTATATAGATTACATAAAGCAAGAGAAGGTGGTGAACATTTTATAATATCCAAAATATTCGAAAAAAAATGTAAGTATAAACTTTCTATAAATGTTAATTTATTTTCATTAAATTCTACTTTTTATTTTGAATATTTTGATATATAGAAGTATGTGTAAATTATGAAGTCAATTGCATATATCTATCTACATAATTATTATATGAATAAACTGTTACACACTTCATTAACAGTTAATCGAAATTAACTAAGTTAATTGACTCTTAATTTATAACTATTAGCCATCATTGCATTAATTATTCCATTACTGTAGCCATGCATGCAATGGGCTGATTTCAAGATGCAGGAAATCAACGGCTGGGTAGATTTTGAGAGTAAATTAGTGGAATTATAAGTGAATATTTTAACGCTTAGTGTAAATTCATATTTATTTTGTTCATGATAGCATTATTTCAATTTATTCCACTTTATTAAAAATATGTGAATCATTCTCTGTTTAAAATTGCGCAATAAGAGGCGCGCCTCTGTGCAATTTGACCCAAAACCGCCTCGAGGCTTACGCAATTCCTGTCCTGGCAGAGGCGTACGCCTCACTTGGACTGAGGCGCGCCTCAGAGGCGCAATTGCGCAATTCTGACAGAGGCGTACGCCTCATAGTAACGGGCACACCCACTTAAAATGAAGATTTTTTCTTCCTTAATCCCGCACGGCTCCCAGTTCTCCCGAAAATTTCCTTCCCGCACGCTGTGTTCGCGAAATAGAGAGCTCCCGCACCCATCGGTTTCCCTTCCCGCCGCTTCTCCCGCCGGCACCGCCTCTCTCCGGTGAAGTTGAAGTGTCCAGCCGCCCTCTAGGAGTACTCTACAATCGATTTTAGGTATTTTTTTAAGTTTAGGGTTAGATTTTTCAAGTATAAGAAAATCTAGGGTTTATGTTTTTTTTATTGTTTTTGTGTGTTTTTGGATTTTAGCTTTAGGAAACATGGTTAGAGGCAAAGAAAAGGCGAATACATCATTGCGGCGTGACCCTTCTTGGAAATATAGTGTGCAAGTTGACGTAGGAGGGGGCAAGAAGACGTATGTCTATTTAAAATGCAATTTTTGTGAGAAAGTGGTGAAGGGCGGAGTAACCCGCATGAAGGAATACTTATCATGCTCTCATAAGAACGTAGCACCGTGTGCAAAAGTGCCGGACAATGTGAAGGATGAAATAATTGCTTACATGAAGAAAACTACCACGACAAAACACTTAAAACAAGAGCAATTTGATGAAAGGGTCTAACATGGTGCTTATTTCGGGAGCGAGAGTGGAAAGGAGTCTTCCTCCACTATACATAATAGAGGTGCGCGGGGTCCTATGGATCAGTATATGACTAATTCAGGAGAGGATAAAGGACAAGCAGAGATGATGCCTGCGGCTGGTACCAGAGAAGGTTGGCGACAGGTTTGCATTGACATTGGGAGGTTTTTTTTAGAATGCCATACCATTTAATGTTGCGACATCACCTGCCTACTTCAATATGCTGCGGTTTGTAGGGTTGTATGCGAGAGGTTTGAAGGCACCATCCATGTACGAGTTGCGAACATGGATTTTGAAGGAGCTGCAGAATACAGAGCGGAGCATTGATGAGATTAAACGAATATGGATTGAGACTGGTGTTACCATTATATCAGATGGATAGTTTGACATGAATAGCAGGAGCTTGATTAACATCCTTGTCAACAATCCCTACGGCACGGTGTTTTTATGATCAGTTGAAGCTTCAGATGAGATGAAAAATGTTGCATTCATTTTTAATTTACTAGATGGGGTTATTGAGGAGATTGGGGAGCAATTGGTTGTTCAGATAGTGACTGATAATGTCAATGCATACAAAGCAGCTGGTCAGATGTTGATGGAGAAGAGAACACACCTATATTGAACCCCCTGTGCAGCACATTGTATCGATCTCATTTTGGAGGATCTTGGTGACTTACCTCAGCACAAGAGCGTTCTTTCTAGGGCGAAGAAGATCACAAAGTTCATCTACAATCACTCATGGGTCTTAGCATCGATGAGAAAGTTTTCAAAGAAGGAAATCATTCGCCCTGCAACCACTAGGTATGTTCTTACATTTGTGCATTGCAAATCATTTGTGCACTGCAAATTATTATTGCAATTCCCACTGTATGTTCTCACATTTGTGCACTGCAAATCTACAGGTTTGCCACATCCTATTTGACACTGCAGAGCCTGTTGAATATGAGGCAACCTTTGGAAGCAATGTTTACATCAACAGAATGGCTTAACTCTGCGTGGAGGAAGAAAAGTGAGGGGAAGAAAATAAGAAAGATAATTTCTGAATGATAAATTTTGGGCTACTGTGACCTATGCCATATTGAGCACGAGACCCTTAATGCAAGTACTACGCTTAGTGGATGCCGAGAAGAAACCAGCCATGGGTTTTATTTATAATGTTATGGATGAGGCTAAGGAGTTGATTGCACACAACTTGGGAGGAGAGGAGACAAGTTATAGAGAGATTTGGGATATCATTGATGCTCGGTGGGAGGTACAGTTACACCGTCATCTACATGCAGCGGCATATTATCTCAATCCTCAATTTTAATATTCAGAGAAGAAAACTTCAAACCCGAAGGTGAAGCTTGGTCTGTATCATTGTATGGAACGACTAATACTGGAGAACACAGATAGAGAGCTTGCAGATTTACAACTTGTTCTATTTCGGAATAAAGAGGGTTTTTTTTGTCTGAATGCAGCAAAATCAACCATTTCCAAATGGTCTCCAGGTATAGTTATTTTGGTAAATGCAAGACACTTTATTCAGTTATGATTATCTTTTTTCTTCTTGAAAACAGTTGAATGGTGGATCCAATTTGGCACACACATCCACTAGCTCTGCAGCACAATAATCAAGTAAAGGTATTCCACAACTTCTTATATGCTATAACATTATATTTATATCAAGTGAGCAATTAACATGATAATGTCTTTTCTCTTATTGAACAGGAAAGAGAAATGTGAGTCATATTGAAGATGATGATGATATGGCATTCATAGATACAATTGGAGAAGAAGATTCCCTTGAAGACCCATTTAGTGATGGGATATGATTGCATTTTATATGTTCTTTGTGCTTTGGGAGTTTTGTTAAACTAATATTTTGTGATTTTGTACTTTGGGACATGATTTTATTGCATCTATTTTCTTATTTTTCACAATTTTCATATGTCATTTAGATGTTTTTATTGTAAGATAGAATATTGCTATTATTTACCTACTAAAACCCTTAATTTGTCATTAACGCAATTCTGTGTCCGTGAGGCTTATGCCTCAGACCGCCTCGAAGCTTACGGACGAAAACTGCCTCGAGGCTTAATTACGCAATTTTAAACCTTAGAATCGTTGAATCACTAAACAGTAGTAATTACATTAGTACTGTATGATTATGAAAATGAACATGAAAATGGAAGAGAAGTGAAAGAAGTCATATATTGAGGATAGACCCGCACAGGTAAAGGCGAAAGACCTGACAAGATGAATCTACACTCTAAATTTTAAAAGTTAAGAATTCAGACCCAACCTTGAATTGACAAGCTAGAATGGTACAAAAGTCTATAGCGATCATATGAATTATACAAAGGTATTGAACCTAACTAAGATAGAAATTGATATTATGTATTTCTTATGATCAACATGTAATTTCAAAGTATTTTAAATTAATTGTCATAATAAATGTTATTATTATTTCTCATACATTGCTTATGTATTTCATTGAGTCCTATCTAATTAGTAGTGATTATACCATAGGAAAGGGAGAAAGAGCCAATAGAGCACTATGCAGAAAGAGGTGATTGTTTTTTTTTTTGTGTATATATATTTTAGGTGTACATAAAGGTCCAAATAGAGGTTGTACAAAGACTTTTTGGGTATATAAATAGAATAAAAAAAGTGTTAGTAAATCTCTGTATTTTATTTGGAATGTCTTAAATATGTTTCATT
This sequence comes from Dendrobium catenatum, assembly GCF_001605985.2. NCBI lineage: Eukaryota > Viridiplantae > Streptophyta > Magnoliopsida > Asparagales > Orchidaceae > Dendrobium > Dendrobium catenatum. The sequence continues at coordinate 6,945,897 of NW_021320070.1, read as the reverse complement.
TTATGAGATATAAAAACTAGTTATATTAAGAGCGTCTGAATAGATAACTTTTTACTCAACTGATTTTGATAGAAGTTATCAGATCAGAATGGTTGCTAGTAAAAAGAGGTATATTTAGATTTTCCTTCTATGTTACACTCATGGTTAACTTTTTTTTTGGTGTTTAATTGGGGTTTAAATGGGGTGTGACACATTTGGTCTTCCAAAAATTACCCTTTTAAAGCCACTATGCATGAATATTATTCGAGTTTTTCTATCATTTCTAAAATAACAGTCTAACATGGCATTTTGTCATTTTCCTGGTTGATGGAAGACCCTCACATCGGCTTTGGAGGGAAGGCATATCTCGACACTACCACTGTTGTATTGTTGGATTTCTATTTGGTTTAAGTGATGTCATAATTATCATACATGTGAACTCATAACAAAATAATTTATAAAGCTTAAATTCAAAAGAAATGTTATAAATTATACTAATTAATTATGATTACGAAATCAATCACCATATAATAATCACATAATGTTACTCATTTTCTAATAATTCTATAACAAATAAATAATAGATATGACTATTGAAAGAATAATTATGTTGAATTTTGCATCTATCTTATGATTTTTCATTTTACTTATGTAAGCGTACAATATTGCAATCAAATACTTTTTCAAATAGTTTGAAATATACATATTTCAAAAGCATGAGTGATATAACGTTTTTTAAAAAAAAATTATCTTCATCTTACTTCATTAATTAAATTTTCAATATGTACACAGTGTCTTATGTTTTTCCAGTTTTACATTAAGATCCATTATTTAGGCAGTAGGCAGTATAAAAATGAAAGAAGAGTCGGGCGTCAGGTTCTTAATAATGAGGGAATTTCCAAAATTTGCATATAACTAATTTCAAATACAATACTTTTCTCTGAACAAAGTTTAACATGATGACCACGAGCAAACAAAAAATACATTACTAAAAAAAACAAAGTTGCATAGGCATGTGCTTAGACACAAATTATAAAGAGAAAATATATATATTAACACAATTAAGAAGAGAATTGAGTAAAACTGAATCTTAAAATAAATAAGCAAATTTTCCCAACTTAGTTCATGCTCACTTATACCATTCAGAAATCAAGATGCCATTTTCTCCTAGAAACTATAGCTTTGTTTGGAACAACTTTTTGACAACTTTCATGGTAAAAAAAAGTTGATTGTAAAAATATAGTGTTTAGAAGACATTTTTTTCTGTAATTTCCCTTTGCCTTTAAAAATTTGTTTTTAATTAAAATTGTGGCTAAGAAAAAAGCTTTCAAAAGTAAAATATAGAAAAGGTTAAACTTCCCCCAAGCAAAACCTACATAACTTCAAGCACCAATTTTATAAAGGAGATCTCTATGCTAAATTTAAAAACATAAAATTTCTCCTTTACTTTATTATTCCACAAATACATAACCTGGAGGGAAAAAAAATTGACTAAGAAAACAAACACAGGATTCTAAGCTTACATAAGCTTATGGTGATCCAAAATAAGTTCGAACTGTTCCAAGAGAATCTCAGAAGCTTCTGCAGAGTATGATCTATGTCCCATCTTATTGAAATAGTTTCCTAAGAACAAAAAGGAAGCTTAAGAACATAAGTATAAGCCTTCCCAACTTTGAAAATCAGGAAGCTGAAGTGCTCCTTCACCCAAGGCAAGCAGATTAAATTGAGCGTGGAGTATGGACTCACCAATGGAAAACAGAGGAAAGCAATATAATCATCACAGAGGTGTTAGAAGCCAAAATTAAATTTAAAAAAAATACATAAAAGGAATATAAACTCCATACCAAGCTAAATTTAAATGTTCAAAAACAGCTAGCATCAAATAGTTTAATCCATGAATTATATGGGTTAGAAGTTCCTATTGAATGGCAAATTGTTTACCAAATAATAATATAATCCATATAACTAAGTAAGAAATTAAGCACAAAATCTGATTTAAACGCCAAATCAAACTATTTGGTAATAAGATGGAATAAACCACAAAAGTAAAACAAAACAATTTAAAAAAGTTATAATCAACAAAGGTTGTATAATTAAGCACCTTCTTGATAGGTTATTCAAATAAAAGGAAGATACACGCTGAGATGTACTCACAAGACAAAATGGATGAATGAAAGTTATTATAGGTGTGGAACAGGCATGTGGATTGCGATATTTTTCGCTTTTCAGGTAAGGTTTTCCACTAGAATGGCTTGCAATGAACCCTCCTCAAGCCAACCCACAAAAGCCGTATGGGGGGAGAGAGAGAGAGAGAGAGAGAAATAAAAAACAACACATATAAAGTAAATACATAGGGCATGCAGATCCCAATTATGGCTGCCAATTATCCTTAAAATTCAGAAGTTGCTAAAAAATCACACCAGCATTAATCGACTCGAGATTGATTTACTTTAATGACTTGCTTGAAATTAGTTCAATTTAACTTAAAATCAACTATACAATAATTGTATTTCAAAACAAACATAACCAAGTATTCATGTGTGTATGTAATAATAATAATAATAATAAATGCAATTTATTTTATATGTACCTTTCTTTTAAAAAAAATTAAATAGTACTTTAATATTGGCTAAAATTTTAAATAAAAAATAGAAATTAATAAACTTAACTCAAATTAAATAGGAAGTTTACTAAAAATCAATCATTTATTTACCTGACTAGATTTTTGGCTCTATTTGAAATTCAAATCATTGATTTCAGTTGGGATTGACTCTTGAAATCTATAATGGTAACAAAAGGATGTAGCCATCAATTATCTGAACTTATATATATATATATATATGTATTGATTATTTTGTTATTTTTTGCTCTTTTCACTCTCTATGTTGACATAAGTTTCATCCATCTCCCAACAATTTTGGCATCAACTAAAAATCCTTGGGTGGTGAATTTTGGGTTTTTTTTAATTGAATTTCATCCAGAGCAATGGATTGGAAGCTTTCGAATTATCATGTTCATAGATTAATTTCACTTATTAATTTTATACTTGGTATCAAACATGAGTTTGGATTCCAGAGGTTCCTAAATTCAAAAACGAATGTATGAAGGATGACTTTATTGGTTGCTAAATTACAAAACCAAACTTTCTACTTGGGTGGTGCTGTTCTATGTTGTTCAAATGTTCAATCTGTCCTTATATATCCTATTTGTGTGATGTTGGGGTAGCAAGCTAGTATCCTACTGCAAGTGAGCTTTTAGAGTGGTGGATGCCTTCTTGCTTTCACTTGTTACCTTCTTGGGCAGTGACAATGCACACAATTGCCAATACTATTTCAATGGATTTTCAACTTCTATAATTTTTTTAGTACCATTATTCTAGACTTTAAAATAGGGAATTTGAATATTTTTTTTATTTCTTCATGATCGAGCAACTCTATGAGCCATGTAAAACATATATAGTTATTATTAGGCATGTAAAATAACAGCTTTGATTCAATAAATTTTCTTATTTTAATTCCAATCTTGTGCCTACAAGTTGAATTTATGATTACTTATATCATAGAATAAGTTTGACTACTTAATTTATAGTTAATTTGATATCCCTGTATCAACATGAGACCTAATTTTTTTACCATTGTGTATTTTTTCTTAACCTAATTAAATATCTTGCTATGGACCAAATCAAATTTCTTGATTTTGTTCAAATTTAATACAACTGGAATTTTAATAGCAATATAAAAGTTCAATTACCATTTACCACCAATTTTATGTGGCTTGAATTCTTTATTGATTTCTTAAGATTTATATGATCATTAAATTATTTTTGGGTTCAAATTATCAAGTTTTCTAATTTATATTTAAAGAAAATTAAGTTATGCATATTTAATAGTCAATGACTTACAAATCCTAACTTCCTCGGTATAATCTAAATTCATTATATTATCCAAGTGTGTACAAGGAACCTTATACTTTAAGACATTCAACATCAAATTAGAGTCAGAGCTCATGATTGCATCTTGTCAACTTAAATTAAAATTTTTAATTGGGTCGATAAAAAATAACAAAATATTCAATTTAAAAGAAATCTTATAAGCTATAATTTTAGAAAAAAAAAAAAACATGATTATCATAAGATGCAATATTACATTCCAAAATTAGATGGGAAGTATAAACTCCTAAAAGTTTAAATTGGATTGATGGTTTTGAAGACTTCATAAAAAAATACAATATATTTGATTTCTAAAAAGTTGAATGTGTCAAATCAAAACTGAAGGGCATTCAATCATCTAGGTGAAGTGTTGCTGCTATGCCATCATGGGTTGCTAAGAAGCATAAACTTAATGAGTAATATTTATTATTCTTTGAAGATAAATATGACGTGTTAGAGTATTATACAAGGTTTACAAGTATTACACCTAAGAGTATTTATCTTTAAATTTGTGGTATTAATGTTATTTATTTCATAAAAAGGTCATAGGGTAAATTTTAAGGTTGAACTAAGTTATAATACACCGAAAATTTTACCTAAAGTTTTATCTAAATCTTTGGGTATTGAGGCATGTTGCTAGCATTCTATTAGAGTTGTTTCAACTATCATTAACACAATTTCTTAAAAGATTCATGTCATTATTGTTCGACAAGTTTTACGCTGGCTGTCGACTACCTAACGCAACCCTCCACTTTTCTCATCCAGGACTTGGGACCTGGCAACGGCAGTGTTACACGAATGCAAGAATAATGTATGATTGATGTTGATGTAATTGAAGAAACAACATTTCATGAATAACACACGAATGCAAGAATAATGTATGATTGATGTTGATGTAATTGAAGAAACAACATTTCATGAATACTCTTTTGAAGATATACTACATGCAAAATAAAATTTGCAGTCACAAGCTGAATCTATATTTGATGTTTGTTGGATTTGAATATACATCTAAATTAGATCATGCTCATGAACATGAAGATACACTTGATCAATAGTAAAATTGGGTGAATTGACAACAAAATTGAGCATAAAGACATATATGAACCTACATTTCTAATGGAGAAATTGAATCGCTGTTAGGATATGTAATTGAACAACTCATGTTTATTGTAGTTAGTGAATAAAATAAAGTATGAACCAATCATGCTTATTTTAGTTGATAAATAAAATAAGCACTAAAATGTAATTTTTAATGAATTATCTGGCAACATTACTCCTATTATGAATGACCAAATCGATATTGATTTTATTTTACTTAAATTTATAGAATAAACCTCACAATGAGAGTAAAGTGCCATCACTATTTCTATATTTGTTAGCAATGAATGCATTAAAAAAGAAATTTAAAATTTCATCCTTCTAGTTTGTCCTAAAGGTTAATTCATCAAAACTAGTATTTAATCCATTTGGGATAGTTTTTTTTTTTAAAAGAATACCCACCCATATAAGTAAATCATATCTTTATTGTTTGTCCACTTTTAGATTTTTTACCATCACATCTTCTAGGAATTGACGTCCACTAGTATTTTATCATCTCATTATTTGCAAGATTTACATGAATTGCATAAGCATATTCACAAAAAATTAGCTACTAACTTATAATTTTAAACTTTCAACCATTATGAATAAGAGTTATATGAGTTTAAGCTAGTAAAAAAGTAATAGTGCCCAAATTTAGAAAGGCTTCATTAATTCCATGAATCGTAAATTTAAATAGACGTAAGTAATTTAATTAAATTAGTACATGAATTTTATAAGGGATAATATAAATTTCTTAATATATATCATAATAACAGAAATAAAATATAAAAAATTTAAAATCCTTTTTGTCTGTGATGATCAAAAATTAGAAAATAAATTTTAAGTAAAATGTTAAACACATTTCAACATTTGTTTTTTTGTAGTATTACTGATTTCAAACGATCTCAATCTGAAATAACTGAAACAATCAAAACAGAAAAAATTGATCCTAGCATGGAATTGATCGGGAGGGTAATGGGACTTACGATTGGCTTGCTGATGCATTCATGTTTTTAGTTTATTTTTGTTTTAATATATTTTGAACAATAGTAGTTGTGTTTTATGTTTTTTTAAGCTATCCAATGATAGAGCGCATCAAATGATCATGATAGGAAAGTGCTTGGGAATGGCAAGCCTTAAGTTTGCTTGCACTTGGGTCCATTTTGTCCTTGGGCTGCTTGTTGTTCACGGTTTGGAGATGTTTGCTGCTCTCGGGTTGGGCCTTGGCTGATGAGCTTAAAATGTGAGTTCTACTTGGCGTTAGCTCATTAATGCTTGAGCTGAAGTTTAGCTCAATAATTGGTGGAATAAATGCACTTCCTAGTTCATTAATTCAAAAAGGTATACTTCTATATAAGCTCATTATTATGGAGTGGACTTGTGTCTCTTCTCTTCCTCTTGTCTTCTCGGTTTCTGCTGGCTGTTGCTGTTCCCATGGTCCTCCCTCTCGGTTTTACCCCTCTTGGCTGTTTTCCCGTGAAGTGTTGCCCTGTTTCCTGTGTTGGCTCTTTGGGTCCCTTGCTGGCTGGGCTTCCTGTGGCTGCTGGTTGGGTTTTCCTTGGCTTCTCTCCCTATTTTCTATGCAGAATTTCTGCTGGCTGTTATGTGGCTTTTGGCCTTTCATTTCCCCAAGTCTGATTGGATTTAGTTGGAAGTGCTATGGTTGTTTAGCTTCTTTCTTTGCCTATATAATAGAGATGCTTTGGGTTGAAAATGGTTGTTGAAAATCTGAGTAAAAACTCTACAAAAACCTAAGGGTTTCGTCTTGGAAAAACTTGAGAGCTTGTTCCATTCCCCTTTCCTCCTCTCTATTTTGTCTTGGCTTCTAACATCTTCCTCTCTACGAGAGTTCCACTCCACCTGTATCCTTCTTCTTGAGCTTTGGAAGTTGTTTGTTGGCTGAAATTTGGAGACATTTGCCGGAGGAGTTTGGTAGGACGTTGGACTCTTTTACAGTGGTGGACTCTCGGTTTGCAAGCCTAAGCACAATTTTAAAATATTTTCCTACTCTCGTCGCATGTGAGGAAACCGCTAGACGGTTATACTGAGGATAGCGTTTTTATTGTCTTATTTTATTTAGTTTGATTTGTCCTTTGTTTCTTCGAATGTTTGTTTGGTTGTTGGCAAGCTATAGTGAATCGAGTTTGGTTTTTTATTTGTCCAGGTGTTCTCCATTGTGTCTTCTCTCTAGTTTGCTCGCATCACTTGCTAATGAGGCCTCCAATTACTCGTATGAAAATGACAGCTAGGGACAAATTATTAGCATCAACCAGCTAAATAAGAGGGGATACCCTTATTTCAGAATGCAAATATAATGTGGACGAAGGAGAGTAGGCAGAGGAGCTTGTATTCTATAATCTCCAAAAGCTCTTACTTGCACAAATAAGTAGGGATTGGTCTTATCCCTCCTATCGTGACACATGGATTTAAAAAAGGACTATCCAAGAGTATGATTATTAAAAAGAAATGCTAGATAAACTATGCAACAAATCAATAAAACATGTGTAAGGTGATCCCTTTATGGGCCCTACAAGTCTAAGCAAAAGCCCACCTAGATTCACCAATTGATGTTTGCCCATATTTACAGTAAGAGTGCAACTTAAGCACCCTACCAAGAATTAGGACAATTTTATGAGGAAACTATTACTCTGGAAATAAAAATGGACAATTGCATGAGGAGAATATTACTCTCGAAATAAAAATGCATCGTATAATGAAAAACACCTATTATCAGTAAGAGCAAAGACTTCAATATGCATCTCAATGAAGTATTCCATAACATGGGAAATTAAATATCAATGAGAATAACCTAGCTTAAAAAATCTGCACAAATGAAATTGTTAATTTCTAATCAGTCATAATAGGAAGGATGGTGTGATCCAAAAGTTGCCAATGCTGACCAAGATGGAAGAAGGATAAATTAACATATAAACAGATAAGAAAGGAGGAAATATGCTCATGTATGCATGCCTCTTGTACGCCTGTCCAGCCATAGTTGCTCCGTACTTGTTTTTGAAGAAAAAAACTACGCCTTGAACTCGTCAACACCCCAAGAAAACCAAATATGAGAAAGGAAACTGTTAAAATCAGTAAAGAAACATGAACAACATCTTATTCTGTTTCTTCTCTATCACTTATTGTACTCAAATAACCAACATATATTCTTTAGTTTTTCTATAATTCTGATATGTCACTAGATTTTAAATGGAAAAAGATAAATTAACATTCCAATAGCCACTGTTTATTCACATTGTATTAAGCTGTGCTAGAAAACTATTTAGGAAAAAGAAAATTACAGCACATTAAATGGAACAGTTCAACTAAAGTTAAACTAGGGGTAACCACTCCATACACGCACACAGACAATATTGAAGATTCTTGGAGGTTAGTTTTGCGAGCTCTACTCTATTAATCAGCTTAACGCCTAGAGTAGCTACTTGGAAATGAAAGAATGCTGAAATAAAAGAGCTCTTTGCTTCTTGCTTGCACTCGGTCTCTAATGCCGGTCTTCAATGGCAGCCCGTCTTCACCTCCCCCACCTTCCTATGTAGATTTTTGTTTCTATTTTGCTTCTTAGGGCTACATATAGCTCTTCGCCTGCTTTGTTGGTGCTTGTTAACAATAATTTCAACATCCCAGCTTCGTCATTATCAATGCCTATCTACCATCTTCTCTTGCTTTCTTGTTTATAAGGGTTAGCATGCATATTCCGACTTCTTGCGATGTTTGTTTAAGAAAAGACTTGCATTGACTATACTCCATGATGGTATCAACTCCACTACCCTCAAGTTTTAGTTTCTCACAATCCTACTGTAGTAGTTGATGGTGATTCAATTACTCATTGTCATATTATGATCCAGCAGATGTTGATGGTCCATCAAGTTTTATAATTTTTCTTGATCATGTTGCAATTGCTCCACATATCGAGTATGTTGTTCCCACTTTTTCTTTCCCTGATGTTTGTTAGGGGTAAGGGTTCTTTGCAATCAGATGTGTCTTTCATATTTTATGCATTATTTCAGCATGGCTCAAATCTACTCAACACAAGCCATCAACTACCCTTTTAGCTGACTCAAATCTACTCAACAAAAGCCATGAACTACCCTTTTAGTAAATAATGAAAAAGAATTGATGCTTCAAATAGGACAAAGAATGCCAAATAATTCTCAATAGAAACAAAAATATCTATTAAGCCCGCCTATTCTTATAGTACCAATTCCAGGGAAGCTCTTATCATATACACAGCAGCATCAAAATACTCCCTTAGAGCATTGTTGGCACACCACAATGAATGAGGCAAAGAGAATGTTATCTATTACATCAGTCAAAGGCTAATAAGAGCAGAAGTACACTACTCTCCAAATAAAAAGCTTTATTTGGTGTTGATTTTCACTATCCATATACTTTCTAATAAAGTTACTTTGATCTTAAGAATTCATCCCTCGATGTTCTTAATGGCATGTCCAGCACTGATTTGATGCTTAACCATATGAGTGAGACTCTGCTCTTGCAATTTGACATCACATATTATCCCTAGAAGAAAATGAAAGGAAAAATTATAACTGCCTCTTTTGATACACATCTTATTCCTGCAAATTCACCTCTAAATGATGACTTGCCAAATGAACAAATTTTGCTCATTCAAAAACATAATCAAATTTGTAAACTATTTTTTGATGGAGTGAAATAAATCAAACGTGCTCATCCTCCAAACCTTCCAAAGTTGCTAGATGGTATTGATCTTACTTTCATAACATTGGAAGGAGGTATTATGAAATGCTCGTTCGGTTTGATTGAATCAAGAACCAACAAAGAAGCTGAATAAGAGACCCTTTTAAAGGTCTTGATATAGCCATTGCAATATGGCTTAGAAGAATTTAAATCTTTGGCATTTTTTAGTCATCATAAATCAATTGTCTGACAATTATAAGATCAACAAGCTTTAGTTGGCTTTTCATGTCAAGTGAGTTCTGGAGCTCATGAAGTAATTCTATCATGTCATCATACCCCAAGTCTTTCCAACCCAGAAAAGCAAATCAGACACCTTAGTCATTGGTCAGGGAGACATCGAGAATGAACAACAAGCCTATGTTGATTCGTCAAGTTTTAGAGTCTGCATTTCTATAAACCCCATAGGTGACGGGGTTATCAAGTCCAAACTAGTATGATATAGCTTTGGTAGTCCTTGCACTCCACAACCTATTTCTCAAACCAACAAGAAGAAACTCAAACTATTCAAGAAGAATGCAGGCCTGAGAAGGTTTTAGAACTAAAACAAAAACTTCATGGAAAAAGAGCAAAATAATTGAATAAAGCATTCCGTTGATTACTTTAAAGAATCTGTTAGATTTAGATGAGAATTTAGACTCTTAAGAAGACAAAATGGAGAAAAAAATTCATGTAACCGGTCCCACACAGCAGGATAAAGTCTTGTTGTTATCGTTGTCAATTACTTCAAAGAAGAGACAAATTATCAAAAATAAATCATTAGCCACAGTGCCGCACAACTCAAAAAAAAGAATTATGCAGTAAACTTTTGTCAATAACACTCTTAACCATATATCATTTAATCAAATATGACTATGATGTCTAATGTTATAACCAAAATTCATAAAGGACTTTTAGCACAAACTAATCAAGTCCTAAAATGCCCATTAAAATTAAAAGAATGATTAATACTGGTCATCGATGATGAAAGATAGCATTGATCATATCAACAGATGTCATATATCATGAATATCAAATACATGGAGATAAAATACACCAACCTCCAAATATGTTATATCAATGATAGCATCCTAGCCAATTGAATATTGGAGCATGGATATTATTGGACCCATCGATTCGCCAACCATTTGCATAGGCATTGCTTCATATTAGCAACAACTGACTATTTCTCGAAATAGATTTAAGCCCTTCCATTCAAAGAAGTTCTCAACAAACAAGTAATCGATTTATTGAAACACAATATAATCTACAGATTCGGTGTGCCATAGCATATTATCTCAAATAGTTACCCATTTTTCAATAGTAAAAAAATATATATATATAAATTTATCAATTGATATAAAATCGATTATTTATATTCATCAATCTAAAATCCATGTCCAAATGGCATGGCAGAAGCCTTTAATAACACGTCACAAGCTACTCAAATAAATTCTCACCAATAATAATAAAATAGCATACCACAATGATAGAAGTGTTGTAGTCATACTATACTTACTATAAGATGCCAACCAAAGTTACTCATACCCTGGCGCTTAGATTTGAAATAGTCATGTCACTTAAGGTTGAGTTGTCATTACTTCGAGTAGCTTCCCAAAATGACTTCACTTCAAAACAAAATATCCGTTTACGAATAAAAGAGCTCGATGTAGTTGATGAAATTAGGCTCAGACCTTAACAAAATTTGAAAATTTATCGACCAAGGATGGCTTGGTCCTTTGATCATAATGTCTATCCTTGGACATTCCAAAAATGAGAACTAGTTTTGGAATTGAAAAGGCTAACAATTCATCGTCAAAGAATTGATGGTATATTTAAGCATAATTAAGAAAGCCTCTTCGTTATCGAGAAGGCATGATAAGAAGAAGCCTATCAATTTATCAATCTGAATGGTCAAACACCAATATCGTCAATCAAAGGTTCATACTTGAAAAATATATTATGCATACCAACCTAATCAAGAAGTACTGTACTTATAATCCCCTGTAAGACAAGGTGAGATATTTAAAAAATATATATTTATATCTAAATATGTTGGAAATCCCCCTATAACTCTATAAGATAGGGTTGTTCTTTTACCCTTTTTATCTTTTATATTTAAAAATTACAAAAATTACCCCAAGAAAGATAAGGACGTTATATATATACACAAACGTATTCAAGCTGATAATGTTAAATTTCTACTTGGTAATATTAAAACAAAAGAATGATCTATTCAAGGCATGAACTTCATCCTCAAAGTTGATATCAATTGAGCTCAACTGATTTTTGATGAATCTGTTGATATGCTTTGCTGCAAAAGCACCTTCGGACATCTTTAGATTTAATAATTTTCTCAATTGAAATACCTTTTTTACTGTTGATGTATTCTTGTCAATATTTAATAATGCTTATATCATCGCATCTGTCTTATGCTTATGTCATATTTTGAAGGTAATGCTCTTCGTAAGTGATGGCCATTACATCCAGTACCTAATTGTCCAAGAGATCCCAATTTTCATGTTTCATAGATGCTGACTTTGTCTCTATGAAACGTAGTTAAAGATTCTTCTAGTTATCTACTCCCCTACTGCCATCTTCTATTTAAATTCTATCAACCCTCATCTTTCCATTTTTGATTATTATTGCTCCCACATTTCCCTTACAATGTCATTGCTAGCACTGAAATTAGCTTTTGGGAAGAGAGAGAGAGAGAGAGAAGAAAATAATAATAATAACTACATACTCCTCAAAATTGAAGACACAATTTATGAGATCTGGCGAGATTATCGCTCGAGTAGAATTCCCCATTCACACTAATAGTATATTTTCTAATGCAAAGGAACTTGCATTAGGCATTTTGGTGCTTATTCTCACAGTACCGCACATGCACTGTATTTTTACCCCTTTGAAATGGTTTACTACAACAATAAACGAAGGGGCCAAATGATCTTCCTATCTTTATCTCTCTTCTCGCTCCCCCTTTTTTTTTCTTTTTGTTCACTTTCTAATTTTCTTGAAATAAATAGGTCCCTTTATGTCTCCTATCTATAGAACTTAAGGGGTAGGAAATTGAATACAAATTAAGAAATTTTCTTAACAAAAATATGTAATTTGTATCTACCTTGTAGAGGGAAATTAGGCTCTACAAATTATCACTTTCTACATATTGAATAATGTCCAGATTCTTGCAAGGATGCTTATAATGCTCTCTTTGGTTTAGGAGGTCTAATTTTGGTTGGTTTGCATCTAGCATTTTATCAAGTTTTAGTCATCTAATATAATGGAGAAGTCTTGATAGACCATCTTTGCATCTATTAATGCATTACATGTATTAATTAAGGTTCTATGTATGATACTCCATAGTCTAATATGATGCAAAAGTCTTGGTAGACCATGAGATGCATCAATGCATTGCATTTATTAATGTAGTAACATGTTAGAATGGAAAGTGTTGTATCAATACATATCAATGGCGCACGGTGTGCAACGGCACGGTGCATCAAAATGGTGTGTACTATTTGTGCCATGTATGGGCAATGGCGCATGGACCAAGGCACAAATAGCACGTGCCATTTTATTAATATGTTATAAATTTCAAATTATAAATTATAATTAAACTTTTTAGTGTTTATATATTAATATCACAATTAATTATTAATTAATCAAACATCAAATTGATAAAATATAAAAAAAAAGTTTATCTTAAAGCTTTTTGTAGGATTAAAAGCTTTTATTTTTATTATTTGATAGGATTTAGGCTAAATTATGTTTAAATTCTGCTCAAATCTATTGATTTAAGATTTTGTAGGATTTAAAGTTAATTTTTTTTTACTGTTTGGCAGGATATTCATGTTTGAATTTTCAAATCAACATATTATTTGCTATTTAATTGTATTTTGTGTACGTTTGTGTGTGTAATTATTTTATATTTTACGCCATATTTAAAATGGCATGTGCCACGCTGTGTGCCATGCACCATGGATCCACTAGGAACTTTGCGTTGTGATGCGCCATTTACCGTTGACAAGTATGGTTGTATCTAATCTAACACTATCTGCTCAAATTTTTGTTCAGTAATGTTTTCTTTTTTTCCAATATTTTTGAGGCTCAAGATTCTGAAATCGGACCGAACAATTAACAAAATAAATGAGAGGTTCACAGTTCAAAAATTTGACCAGAGTTAAATCGGGTGACGTAATAAATACTAACTTTATTTAAATATAACATAATAGATGTTTTACAAATCCCATTAAGCCTCATCATTGATTAAATCCAAGAGTTGTTAAATCATATCATTCACAGAATTTAACTGAATTAAGGATTCTCCCCCTTATAAATATTAAATCCTAAAAAAAATAGCCAAACGCATTTAGTAAGATTAAAATCTGTCATGCCAATAAGTTTTCATATATTATCCTCTCAAGATTTATTAAATCTAGATTACAAAATTTACTGATTTTTTTTAATTAAAATTTGCTAAATTGTACATGCAGCAAAGCAGACCCTTAATAGAATCTTCAAGCACCACCCTTTGACATAAATTTTCAATATCATGGAACAAAATTACCAATTTAAATGAGAATAGCCAAGGAATACGAACATTATCTACAGTCACGTTATCTCTAATTAACTGAATAAAACTCAATAATTCATAACAGTACGGATTTTAATAATAAGTAATGGATTAGTTAAAAAGAAGTTAATTAACATATAGTCTAAACGAAAAAATGACTTCGCATTCTACATCTCCAGCAACCACACTATTTTTCAATAAACTCAACCAAAAAAAAAGTTAAAAAACAAAACCTAGAACCAAAAAACTTACATCCCGCGGTTTGAAGAAGACAGAAGAAGGGAGTGTGATGCCGGAGAGGAATACAGCCTGCGTTGCGAGGAGCCTTCGCCACCGTTGTAGCCGCTCCTCGAGTTCGCGAACGAAGAGGCGACGCCGAGATGGGGACGAACGGGACCGACTCACGCTAGGATTAGGTTTTTATTTTCATGGACCGCTTCTTATAAAATCGACGCTCAGATTTAACTTTATTGGAACCCGTTGTTTTAAAAATCCACACCGGCTCTCCGGTTTCTGTGCAGGAATCAAACCGGTCAATTGATCGATTCACATTGATTTTTTTTTAAATCTTTTTGTATTAGAGTTGTACATGAGTCAAGCCAATTCAACTTATGAGTTTGCTCGAATTAGACTCTCTAATAAGCTCTAGAGTCTATTGTAATATTCCAAAATTAAAAAAAGGTATGTTTTTTTCAAAATTGACCAAAAATTTTCTAATTTGACACAAAAAATAAAAAATAATATTTTTATAAAAAACTACAATTTGTACTGATTGTTTATATATACTATTGTTAGTTCATAATATTACATAAGTTTGTTGCGTCTTGGAGTATTCACGGCGGTAGAGAAAATATATAATTTAACGTCTTAGCATTGTACGAAGATCCAGCACACAATCGGATAAGAGAGAGGGTGTAGCGTTCATAAGAGACACCAGAGTTTTTACGTGGAAACCCCTAAAAGGGGAAAAAATCACAAGGTCTGACCCAGTTTGAATGAATCCACTAGTATTTGCAGTCGATTACAAATGAGACTCTTCCTTAGGAGAAGGTCTTGGCTTTGATGTCACAAATGTACATCAAATAGAGCACATTACATGGTGGAAATTACATATACATGTTTGTTTGGTCGGCAGAACCATAGTCGATAGGTTGGAGGCTAGAAAGATCGTTGTCTGGTGATGGAGGTCGGAATGACCATAGTAGGTGATGCAGGTCGGAAGGACCGTAGTCGGCAGGAGACAGGGATCTGAAAAATCGTAGTTGGCAAGAGACCGGGGTCTGAAAGACCGTAGTAGAAGGGAGGTACTTCGGTAGAATTTCGGGTGTTAGGTGGTGGCCTGGTGGAGCTTGGAGCCTCAAGTGGCAGTCCGGCAGAAGTTCAGGCCTTAAGTAGTGACCTAGTGGAGCATAAGGCCTCAAGAGGTGGTCTGGTGGAAGTTTGGGTCTCAAGTGGCTGTTTGGCGAATGTGATGACCTCAAGTGGTGGTCCGGCGGAGCAACGACGTCAAGCGGTGGTCCGGCGAAGGCAAGGTCCTTAAGTGGTAGTTCAGCGGAGCAACGACATCAGGCGGTGTTCCGGCGGAGGTGAGGGCCTCAAGTGGTGGTTCGGCAGAGCAACGACGTCAGGCGATGGTCCGGCGGAGGTGAGGGCCTCAAGTGGTTGTCCGGCGGAACAACAGCGTCAGGCGGTGGTCTGGCGGCCTCAAGTGGTGGTTCGACGGAGTACGGCGTCAGGCGGTGGTCCGACGAAGGTGAGGGCCTCAAGTGGTGGTTCGGCGGAGCAACAACGTCAGGCAGTGGTTCGGCGGAGGTGAGGGCCTCAAGTGGTTGTCCGGCGGAACAACGGCGTCAGGCAGTGGTCTGGTGGAGGCGAAGGGGCTTTAAG
Source organism: Dendrobium catenatum (assembly GCF_001605985.2). NCBI lineage: Eukaryota > Viridiplantae > Streptophyta > Magnoliopsida > Asparagales > Orchidaceae > Dendrobium > Dendrobium catenatum. The sequence continues at coordinate 6,929,737 of NW_021320070.1, read as the reverse complement.
TGGTGGTTCGGCGGAGCAACTGCGTCAGACGGTGGTCCTGCGAAGGTTAGGGCCTCAAGTGGTGGTCCGACGAAGCAACGGCGTCAGGCGGTGGTCCGGCGGAGGTGAGGGCCTCAAGTGGTGGTTCGGTAGAGCAACGGCGTCAGGCGGTGGTCTGGTGGAGGTGAGGGCTTCAAGTGGTCATTCGGCGGAGCAACGGCGTCAGGCGGTGGTCCGGCGGAGGTGAGGGCCTCAGGTGGTGGTCCGGCGAAACTCCGGCGGAGGTCGATGAGGCAAGGAACCAAGAGCAATCTCCGATCTCTCTCTTTTTTCCTTAGGCTTCAGGGTGGTCCTTTTCAAGAGGAGAAGGAGCTCTATTTAAATATTTTTGGAGTGGCATGCCCGTAAATAGGTGAGAGATAAAGGGTAAATGGGGAGTGGTCGGATGAACGACCGATGTTGAATCCCTTGATCATGCACAGTTCTTTAGACATTTGAAGACCTTAATGATGTCGGAATTCAGCAATCTTGGGCTCGTTGGATTCGTCTTGTCTAGCCGCTCGATTCAAGTATAAGCTTGTTATGTTTGGAAATCGTTTGGAAATCGTTTGGTAATCCAAATTGTGGTTTGAACCTTCCAACTGCGCTTCGGGTCCTTGATTTGGATCCATTTGGGCTCGGATTGAGTCAAATTTGGTGACGTTGGGTTCGTATTTCCGATACGCTCAATTTGACTGTAAGTTGGCTGAAATCGGAGTTCGGATGGTCTCCGAATTAATTTTTGAAGTTTCCAACTTGATTTTGCATCGAGATTCGCGCCCGTTTAAGATAATTTTTTGACGACGTATCAAAGTTAAATTAGATTTGATTTAATTTACCTAAGTTAACATTTTAATTTTGTTGTTCAACTATTAACATTCTATAGCAAATTTCGGCCCTTTCCACTTACTCGGGCATGCATTGGTTGGTGAGGAAATTAAGGGTGGTGATGAGGAGATACTAAGGGTAGATTCGGTAGAATGGGAAGATAGAAAGTTTTTTTTTTCTTAATAAATTCTTATTTTATTTATTGTTTTTATTCATTTACTTATTTTTGACATTTAGGTTAATTAGGCAATTCATACACATTTTTTATAAAAAACTACAATTTGTACTGATTATTTATATATACTATTGTTAGTTCATAATATTATATAAATTAAATTAGATTTCATTTAATTTACCTAAGTTAACATTTTAATTTTGTTGTTCACCTATTAACATGATGTAGCAAATTTCGGCCCTTTCCACTTACTCGGGCATGCATTGGTTGGTGAGGAAATTAAGGGCGGTGATGAGTTACTAAGGGTAGATTCGATATAATGAGAAGATAGAAAGTTTTTTTTAATAATGAGAAATTAGCTCAAGTCTGGACTGCAATGAAATGAAGCTTTATAGTTTGTACATATTTTATGTATAACTTATGTATAAAGTGCACATAAAAAAAAAGCATACATAATATATACACAAGATATAAACAAGTTGTGAGACCTCGTTCCTTTGCTGTTGCTGTAGCTGCTGGGAAAAGTGATATTTTTCCCAGGATCGTCCGGGCCGATTGGAGATCGGATTGGAGATCGTCCATGCCGATCTGCACTGTAGAAAATATCGTCCTGAGAATAGTTCTGGGAGTTGTCCAGGACGATCAATTTTGGTCTGATCGTCCCGGGATGATGTGGCGATCGGCCGGGCCGATCCCACTAATGATATAAGAAAATGAGCTCGTTTTGAGGAGAGAGAAAACATTTTTTATAAAACAGATATTTTGAGGAGAGAGAAAGGGCGGAAAAGCAAAGGAAGAAGTCCGATTTCGGGGTCCGCGGAGCGATTTTCGTCGTTCGTTGCTGTTGGATATTTTGTTTGTCTCGCTGTAAGGATTCCGAACCCTACTTCTGTTTTCAGAGATTTTGAGATTTTGCGAAATGGTGCTCAGATTTGTGTTTTTGTAAGCGATTTTCGTACCCGGTTTGGTACTGGCAAAGATTTCACCGCGTAACTTTTGGTATGTTGTAGAAGATTTTACCGCGTAACTTTTGGTATGTTGTAGACGTGATTATTCTGCACGTTTTGATTATTTTCTGGCGGATTTCGTCCGGTTCGTTTTGGTTCTGCGGAGTTTTATTTTGACTGCAATTTATTATGATGTCCGAATTGGTTTGAGCAGTAGAAGAATAGTCTTAGAATGTTGCTGTGCACGTTCTGTATTAATTTGGTGAATTGTAATTTTTGGAGATTTTTATTGATCATCGAGCATTGATACTACTATTGATTATTGATTATTGATATTGATATTGATATGGACATGGATGGCATAGATTCATAGATTCATTGATACCATTGATTTATGCATTGATTCGACTTGCTACTGTAGATTATCGTATTGTCCTTCCGATTGATTTGATCGACTTGATAGTATAGACTGGATTTGATTGATTGATCGATTTGACGGATTTATTGATTTATCGTATTGCTTTTCCGATTGATTTTCTCGACTTGATTGATTCATAGATACCGGCACTAATATTGATATGGATCATGCGTATTGAGTCATAGAGATTGACACTGATATTGATATAGATTGTATTGATTCACCGGCACCGATATTGATATGGATTCTGTGTATTGATAGATATCGACAGCGACATGAATATAGATTGTATCGATGATAGATACCGATATCGACATTGATATAGATATGATATTGACATATGAATATTATTGATACGACAGATCCTGATAGGTTATTGATATATTGATACATTGACTCGTCGTGCCGTTTATCGATGGATTGATTGAATGCCGTATGGATTTGATTTATCGTAGAATTGATTTCTTTGATTTCTATTGGCCTGATGATTTCATTGTGATTTGATTTCCAATTGATCTTTCGCCGTACTGGATTCGATTGTTTATTGGGACTTGAGCTGATTGATATAATTGACTGGAAAGTGCTTTATTGATTGAGATGATTTCCCTACTGTAGCATCGTACGTCGTCATTATTGAATCCGTCGTAGTGTCATTGAACATAATTGGATTGACTGTTGTGTACTCTGACACGAGTCAGTTATTGATTGATTTGATATTATAGATTGCTATTGACTGAAATAGATATTCAATTGATGCAATAGATTGACTAGACGACATGACTGATTGAACTGATAATATTGATTGACAGAAAAGGGCTACGATGAATAGATATTGACTGAAAGCACTTATTGATTTGATAGCTGTGACGTTTCTTTTGCCGCCGTATTGACTATTGAGTATTGATTGATTCGCTTTGATTTGATTTCCGTACCTGCATAGATTCATTGATCATAGCTGACTTGACTCGTTTGACCTGCATATTGTTTCGATCGTGCTTTGATTTCAGTTGTAGGCTTTGGTGACCTGCTGGGCTTTGTAAGCTCATTATATGTGGTTAATATTTCAGGTGCAGGGCCTCCAGTCTGAAGATCTTTCCGTCGAGTTCTGTAGCTCTTTGTTTTGTAGCCTTGGTAGGCTTTCTTTTGTAGCCGGTGCGGCTATTGTATATGACCTCTTGGATGCTTTTTGTCTGTGCTCTGTTGTACTATATGTGAATTATAGTATCCGCTGCTGTTTTTTTTTTGTAATGTAATTATCCCTGGCTCTGGATGTATATATTGATATGAATAACGAATGAAGAAAAGAAAAAGAAAATGAATGATCGATCAGATGAATCCTTTCACTACACGGATCTTGGGGCGTTATACAAGTCACGTGACTTCATTTCATTAAAGTCCGAACGAAAGAGCGGACTCAGTCAACAGAGAAAATTACCACATGAGAATATCATAGGCTCTCATAGGGCTTGCAATTTTGGCGTTTTGGTGTTCCTCTTCCTCTCCCGACCTTGTGCCGCCTGGTACCTCCATCTGGGAGGACTTCCTCCTCCTGATGGCCCTCAATCCTCTAGATTTTCCTCCCCTCCCTGGTTCTTCTATTCTTGGAGAACCTCCTTCGCTCCCTCCGGTTTCCTATGCGGCTAATATGTCTGGCCCTTCCTCCTCCCTGGAAGATTTCCCTGTCTCCTTCTATTCTCTGAGTAAGAAGCTTTCTTTTGTTACTGGGGACTTATCTGAAGGAAATGAATTGTGGAGTCTTTCACTGGCTTGATACTCTCTCGGCCAACGCCCATACTACGAACTTCTGCTTGCTGCTATGAACAAAACGTGGAATCTCAAGGGGTCTCTCTCCATACTCTCACTTGTTGATGGCTTTATAAAATACAATGCTGCTGAGGACTACGATATGGTATGGTCAGGTGGACCCTGGTTCCTTCTCGGTAAGCCATTCTTTCTTCAAAAATGGTCACCGAAATTTAAGCCTAAGCGTGAAGAGTCGACCCCAATCCCCCTTTGGATAAAATTTTTGGACTTTCCGCTGGCTCTTTGGACGCGAACGGGAATTTCCAGAATCGCTAGTTATATCGGTATACCTTTGACTGTCTACTCTCTCACTGCAAAACATACTAGACGCACCTTTGCTAGAATTTGTGTCCAAATTAACAAAGATTGTTTTGCCGGATGAAATCCCTATTGAAATATATGGAGAAGATATGGTTTTGAAGGTGGTGTATGACTGGAAGCCTAGCCATTGTGAAGGTTGTGGATCCCTCATGCACCCTTTTTCTCCATGTCACAAAAACCCCAATCCCACTCCGGTTATTCCTCCTCAATCTTTTCGGGGTAGCAGCAAGAGTACTTTCTAGTATCCGTACTAGTCTTTTCTGTCCGGTGAAAGATCCGGAGGACAATGTCAATCCTCTGCAAGGTGCGTAGCAAAGAATTTATCCACTAAAAAAACTAGCCTACAAAAACGGGATAGCTTATACTATCTAATTTCCATTTTTTTTCCTATTTCCTAGATAAACAAATGCTCGGGAGTTCCTCTATTCCATCTTTTTCCTTCTTCTTGTTGCTGGATATCTCGTTCGTATACATCTTCTCTTTGTTTCCCGAGCCTCTAGTGAGTTACAGACAGAGTTAGAAAAGATCAAATCTTTGATGATTCCATCATACATGATGGAATTTCGAAAACTTCTGGATAGGTATCCTACATCTGAACTGAATCCTTTCTGGTTAAAGAATCTCTTTCTAGTTGTTCTGGAACAATTAGGAGATTCTCTGGAAGAAATACGGGGTTCTGCTTCTGGTGGCAACATGCTATTGGGTGGTGGTCCCGCTTATGGGGTCAAATCAATACGTTCTAAGAAGAAATATTGGAAGATCAATCTCATCGATCTTGTAAGTATCATACCAAATCCCATCAATCGAACCTTCCTTCGAATTGGCCAATTTTGAGTTGTTGTTCCACTCAGTTTTTGTTTTGTTAGAAATTAGAAAATAGAAAGATCATAAGGAGGAGAATCATATGGAACGCGAGGTTCTACCTTAGAATCCTCTTTCATCAAAAAGTTTTGAAAAAAAAAGAATCATATACCAATTTTTTTTTCAAGATTAGAAACCATACTCTCTCGTGTCCACTGTGAGGGGTGCCCCCATCCCCATAGAAAAAAGGATGCCTCGCTAGTGACAGTTGTGCTATTCAAGCCCTAGGACTGTGCTGCTAGCTGAGCCGCGAGCAGAGCGAGAGAACGAAGTTGACTGTTGTTATGACTGAATTAGTTCCTTTTTTGATCTATTTAGTGATCATGTGGCAGGCTGCTTTTATGTTTTTTTCTGCATCGAAAATTATTCCATTCGGAATCCTTTGTCCTATGAAAACGCCGGTTTTCTAAATTCCCAAGGACTAGCAGAATCGAAATAGCGAAATTCTTGGGTACGCGATAAATTAGAATGTTTTCATGGTCCGTCGGTGCGCTCATTCCGATGGGGAATATTGATGATTGAATGGTTCCATATTAAGTATGGCCAATAGAAGTTATGCAGTGTTGGGGCCCGGTTCAAAAATCTAAGCGCGAGCGAGTCAAGGTTCTGAGCGTGTCCATGTTGCCTTCCCGTCGAAACTAAGCTCAGAGAATTTACTGCTTTTAGTACACCTCAGGGTCATTACCCTTTGGCGCCAACACACGAGAAAGTTCTTCTCCATAAGCGGTCTTTGAACCCGAACTTTTCTTTTTCCCTGACTGAATTCTCCGCTCGTTGGTAAGTGGCACCAGCATTCTCAGTCCGAAGGACAAGAGAATGCAATCAAAGAAATGAATGATGTCTTTTATGTTCCTGGTTCAAAAGAAAAGAGTCGCTTTCCTTCCTTCCCCATCTCTATTTGATACAGCTAGAGTTTTCACACAAACGCCTTGACTCGCCTATCTGAATCCTCTACTTTCCTTGGTCGTTCACCTGCCCGGTCTGGTGAACCTTACCCCATAAAGCCTACTTATCAGAGAAAGGTCTCTCTTTCGAAGCCGCCTCTTCCCACTCCCCCCACCGCTGCTATGGTTTCCCAGCCGAAAAATCCAGACCTGGAACATGACCAGAACTCTGTATATTTACCTGCTCCCATCAAAGACAATTTTATTCCTAACTTAAATTTACCTATGGAGGATTCCTCTTCCTCTGCTCTTCCTCCTACTCCTCTCCCCTTAATGCTACCTCCCCAAGTTCTGCTCGCGAATAGTTTTGCTGCCTTAAATACTGCTTCCACTGCCTTTTTGGACCTGGTGGATCAAAATTGTGTTGAACCGACTATTGCAAATGAACAGAATTGTGTTGAACCGACGGTTCCTGTGGACTCCAACTTCACTCATTCTAAGGAAACTTTTTCCTCCAGTCCTTGTTCCACTTCCTCTAAGTCCTCCAAAGCTAAAAAAACCAAATCCCCACCCAAAAAGCCAAAACCAAAATCGGCCAGGAAGGCCAAATCGTCTCGTTAACCATGTCCCTTCCTTTTTTTGGTTCATGGAATGTTAGGGAATTTAATAGTCCCGTTAAAGTGCGTATGTGCAAAGACCTCATTAGTTCTTACAACCTTAAGCTTCTCTGCCTCTTAGAAGCTAAAATCCATCCTTCTATGACCTCGGATAATTCCTTTTCTTTCTCTCATTTATTGTTTAATAATGAACTCAGTTGTGACAATTTTAGTTGCTCTACCCCAGGTAGAATCTGGTTGAAATGGGATGCTTCTCATCTGTCTTTCAAACCTACTTTCATCTCATCTCAAATTATTCACGATTTACTTTCAGTGGGCTCTTCTCCCCCCATTTTCCTCTCTGTGGTTTATGCGGCTAATCATTTGGATGATAGAAAGATTCTATGGGATGACCTTTTGGCCTTAGCTGGTGGTATTAATCATCATTGGGCTATCATGGGGGATTTTAATTGTTGTTGATTTGACTTTGAAAAAGCTGGTGGCAATCCGCTTCCTCCCGGCAGGTTGGGGGAGTTAAATAATTTTATTTTTGATAGAGAATTGCAAGATCTAGCTTCGATGGGGCTCTTATTTACTTGGTTTAACCAAAGGGCGGAGTTGCCCATTCATATTAAACTTGATAGAACACTGGTGAATACTGCTTTCCTGGAATCCTTTCCTTCTGCTTATTACAAGGTACTCCCTCCTATTGGTTCGGATCATTCCCCTTTGATCATGATGACTTCCACTACTTCTAAAACTCATTATTGTTTCATGTTCAAAGATTACTCGTGTAAGATGGATGGTTTTTAGGAGGAGGTTATGAATGCTTTTCATAGACCGATCAATGCTAGCACTATTGCTTCTTTCTATTTCTCTCTAAGAAATCTGAAGCTTGCTCTCAAGGACAAACGTTGGGCCACTTCTAACTTCCTCTCCAGCTTTATTTTAGAGGCTAAGAGCTTACAATTCCAATGTATTTCAGATATTTAGTTAGACCATCTAAATGTGGATCTCAATGCTGCCCTTAAAAGGGCCAATGATAATCTTGTCTCTTTTCAATCCGCTTGGACTTCATGGATTTCTCAAAGGGCTAAAGCTCACTGGTTATCTCAGGGGGAAGATGACCTTGGATTTTTGTATGCGAAGATCCGGGCTAGGAAAAATAGAAATTGTATAAAATAAATCGTTTCTCAAAGGGGTACTCACACCTCCCACCAAGACATTGCTGAATTTTTTATTGATCATTTTCAGGCTTTGTATAACCCCTCCACTCCCACTTTTGAAAACTCTTTTAATTTCCCTACTGCAACTCTATTCCTTCCTTCCTCTTGGAGGATCTGACGGTTCCGGTTTCTAGTATGGAGATTAAGTATGTTGTCTTTAGTGGGGTTGCTTCTTCTAACCCTGGCCCGGATGGCTTCTCTTTTGGTTTTTATCAACAAACTTGGCACTTAATTGGGGATCATCTTTGCAAGGCTGTGAAACATTTCTTTAGCTTGGGTCACCTTCCTAAAGGGGAAAAAGCTATGGTTATTTGCCTCATTCCTAAAGGAACCCACTCCAACATTGCTGATTTTAGACCCATTTCATTATGCAATGTGTTCCACAAGATTGTGGCTAAGATTATTGCAAATAGATTAAAAATTGTTCTTCCTTACATCATTCATGAGAGCCAAGCTGGATTTATTGTTGGGAGGTGCTCCACTGATAATATTATTCTTGCAGCTGAACTGCTGAAAGCTTTTAAAGAATCACCTAAATTTTTATGTGCAAAGCTCGACATCAAGAAAGCTTTTGATTCCGTTTCCAGGGTCTTTTTGATCAAAAGATTAAAGGATAAGGGCTTTCCTGAGGTTTTCATTAAATGGATTGAAGGTTGCATCTTAGATGTGTATTTCTCTATTTGCCTTAATGGTTCTTTGGAGGGATTTTTCAACTCTTCCTCCGGGCTTTGTCAGGGATGTCCACTTTCTCCCTTGCTTTTTTGCATTGCCATGGATGGCCTTTCTTCTTGCCTATTCCCACATGACCGTTCCTCTTTTATTGGAATTAATCACAAGAATTTTGAGCTCAATCATCTTATGTATGCTGATGATCTTCTTGTTTTTGGGGAGGCTTCGTTGGAGAATGTTACTTGTTTGAAAAATGTCATATAAGGCTTCTCTGAAGCTTCGGGTCTTAACATTAACCCTTTGAAAAGTTCCATCCTATTCTCCAACAGTGTGGTTAATGGTGATCAGATTGCTGCTATTTTGGGGATCTCTAATATTGGGGACTCTCTTACCTATTTGGGTATCCCTATTACTTCCAAAAGGCTTAATTTTACTTACTACCAACCCCTACTGAGTAAGGTTTCTGCTCTACTTGAGAGTTGGAAAGTCAAATTTCTCTCTTTTGCAGGTTGGGTGTAATTCCTTAAATTTACAATTTATAATACTCTGGCCTACTGGATTCGGGGAGCCATTATACCTAAATCTTGTTAGAATATCATATCCAAGTTTTGTTCTAAATTTCTTTTCTTTGGCAAGTTGAAAGATAAGAAACTTCGCCTTATTTCCTGGAAATCTGTTACGAGGCCCAAAGGCAAAGGGGGTTTGGGCTTGCCCTCTTTTGATTCTCTTTATTATGGGGTTGCTACTCATTTATTTGGCGTATGTATAATGACAACTCCTTGTTGGGTTGGTGGTACAGAGTCAACTTTGAATCCCCTTGGAAGCCCCCCATTCCTTCTGCTTCCAAGTTCTGGAAGCTTATTTGTCACACCTCTCACAATATAAGAACTATTCTTAAATTTAATGTGGCTCCCAATGACAGTCTCTCTTTGCTTTGGGACCCTTGGTTTAATGGTGAGGTTTTGGCTAATTATCTTGGCTCCAGTAGGTTTTCTTTTGGGTTAATTAAAGACTTCATTGATAATGGTTCTTGGAATCTGCCGGTTTATCCCCCAGATGACATTAAGAGCTCGATTTTAAAAATCAACATTGTGGATAAACCAGCTCTTTCCTGGTTGGGCTCATCTGCTCCTTTTAAAAGTTTCACTGCTCTTTTTTTTGATCATCTGGAGGACTTCTCTTTGCTTATTGGCATGCTTCCTATGCTTAGCTGCTTTTATCTGAGGCCTAATCTGATGCAAATCTATGAATTTTTAGACAACAATAATAGGCTGACTAGATGGGACAAGAATTTATGCTATCTCATTATTTATGCGATTATTTATTTTCTATGGAGGGAAAGAAACAATAGGAGGTTTTCCTCAGATTGGGAAAGTCCTATTTCTGTACAACATAAGGTTTTAGCAGTTATTCGAGCTAAAACTAAGAGCTGGAAATTTAGAGAATTGCTCTCTATCAAGTTTGGGGATATTTTGAATTAATGGCACTTTATTTTTTGGATATCGGGCTTCAGTGTTTTGCTGAAGGTTTGGATTCAGCTGCTGCTATTTTGATCCCATTTTGTTTACTTTTGGGATTTGCCCTTTCAGTTGGTGGCATTCTTTTTGGTTGCTGGAATATTTGGAACAATTTTGGTGTTGCTATTCTTCATTCGACTGCCTGCAAGGGCCGTCCGATTGGTTCTCTGATTGGCTGTGAGCTAACTTCTTTTGGTAGAAATTTGGAATTTTGCTGGACTATGATGAGAATCTACACCCTTCCTCCTTTGGATGGTCTTTTGGCAACCAAGGAGTTCATTGTGGAGATTTCAAGAGAAGCTGTGATGGTCTGCAGGTTTTTCCTTGCTATTGGCAACTGACTTCTCGTTGGGTTTTATGCTGCGTGTCCCTCTCGGTCTCTTGCTGAGTTAGTTTATGATGCTTGTATTGGTGTAGACCTTATTCTGAGTCCTGTAGTTTTTTTTTAATACTTCCTTTTTGGTTCTTTGAGGGTATAGTTGTTTTTACTTACATGAAATTGTTTCTTACTTGTAACTTTTTGGTGGAATTAATATACGGGCATTTGCCCCTAATTTTCCAAAAAAAAAAAAAGTCACACAGAATAATTTCTCGATATGAACCAACATCGTATGAAAAAGATGACTTTGTGATGAGGCCTATGCAACATTCGAAAATGACTTGAACGGACTTAGAATTAGATTCGAACCAAGTTTGAATTTGATTTAAATGAACATGCTTGAATAAATTTTAGATATTTGACTTCAAAAGAAAATCTGAAAATGCAATACATTTATTTTTAATAGAGATAATTTCATCTAAAATGAACTTTCATATATATTTCAAGCACATTTCATCAACTACATGCATTATAATTCATATTTCCTAATTAATTTGATTCAACTCAAAACCTGCTTAATGTATGAAACTAATGCATTTCTCTTCCAAAGCCTTCTAATACATCCACAAGCCACATTTTTACAAGCTATTTATAACAAAATACTCATCTTTGTGAGAGGAAGTTGTTCCTATTAAAAAAAGTGAGATATTCTTCACATTTTTACATTAACCCTTATTAAGAGATGATATATTTACAAATTTATTCCCATTAATCTAACCATCAAACTTTGATTCATTACCATCAATACACTAATGGCATCAAATTCTATATCATGTTAAATTCAATTCATTGATCTGAGACAAAGTTAGTAACAGTCGTAGTTAAATCACCCCCACCAATCACTCGGGTCAAATTTAAAATTTTATTTGGGATAACTTTTTTATTGCTTTCTAAAGTAACATTTTAGTACAAAAATTTCTTAAAAGCAAAAACAAAAACAATGATTAAAACTTCATTTGGGACGGCTTTCTTACTGCTTTAAAGCAGTTTTTTAGTACAAAAATTTTAATTATTGTACTAAAAAACTGTTTTTAGAAGCATGAAAAAAATTATCCCAGAGGAAGCCTAAAAGTCTCCCCACACGAAGCTTAAATCTAGCAGCTGGCAAGGTTAGCTTAAGGGGAGCATCTACTAATCCCAGTTAATCATGAGATTGTGCACTATACACATCACCCTTTTTTTACTAATAGTTTAAATAATGACTGATATGCTATTCACAAGAACTAAAAGCAATCTCTCATTCAATTCATTCAAAAATATTTTCCAAGATATTAAAATCAATTGAATATCATAAATAAATCTATGAGAATCTCCAATGTGCTAGAGGCATGATATGACATGAGCATATACATGAAAAAGTTGAATGAGCATATACGTGAAAAAGTTGAATGGGCATATACGTGAAAAAGTTAGAGTAGCTCCAGTGGAAGATACGATTAGATAGAGTCGCCTTAGATGATTTGATCACATAAAACAACGGCCTTCCGATAACCCGGTCATGAAAGTAGATGTATTAGATTTGACTTATGTTAAAAAGATAGAAATAGACCTAAAATAACTTGATTAGAAAATATTAGAAATGACATTTCTTTCTTAGATTTAAATAAGAATTTAATTCTTAACATGACACAACGAAGAAAAAGGAATCATGTAGCAGACCACACATAATGGGTAAAAGCTTAATATTGTTGTTGTTGTTGTCTGATGTGCAAGAGACCTTATCATGCAACCAGCCCCCTTAAGAACTGCACCATAATCATTTCTCATAATATCTGCGACTTCATTTGAAGCGGCTTTCTTAATGCTTTCTAATGCAACATTTTAGAATAAAAATTTCAGTTCAAAAAGCTGTTCCAAACGAAACCTAATTCGTTATGTACAAGTATCGAAGATGCTAATTTTCATAAACTAATACATTAAAATTATAAAAAAAAAGATGATAATTTTCATAGTTTACCTTTATTAGTACAAAATGTTCAAATCAGAGACGATCCAATAAACTGAACATAGAGTATCTTACATGCACATACTGACATGCAATTATAAAAGATTATCACAAAGTTTCATTAAATACTTATTCATTTAGACGTGCAAATAACAATTAAAGTACTAGATAAATTCAACTGTGTAATAGATTGAATGGTTTTAGAAGCTTTTTATTGAACTTATTAATCCATACTGCTCTTTGCTGAGGGACGGCAGCGCACTTTAAGGTAGCCAAACTTTCCTGCACCAGGAGATGACCCATCAAAAACAATCGGCAGATAGCCTGTGGCATTTTTGTACCTCTGCTGAATCTGAAAGTTACATTGACATAACGCATTTGTAAGTGTTAGTAAGGCATTCATTGCATAGAAATCCATCCAATTCTTCACAGAAAAAATCTAATCAGTAAGGGGCAGTTTGGAAACACCATTGCTTTTTGTGTTGATAAGAAACAAAATGCATTTTGATATCTTAAAAATATGTTATTTTTGTTTATTTAGGGATACTGTAGGGGTGTCAATATTTGACATTACCCGAAAATCCGACACGAACCCGACCAAAAAATTCCGGGTTGGGGACAACCCGAACCTAATACGAGTCAGGTTAAGGTTCAACAAATTAACCCGTTTCAAAAATCGGATCAGGTTCGGGTTGACCCAGAAACGCGAAATTGACCCATTTTGGGTCCGGAACCCTGAAAATGACCTGTTTTTACCCGAAAATCAGAGATCGACCAATTTTTTGACCCGAAAACTAGCAATTTTTGGTCGACCATAGGTCATTCGGGTCGTATCGGGTTGACCCGGACCCGAAGCAGGTCGGGTCATAAAAATCGACCCATTTGCAAAAACGGGTTGGGTTCGGGTTAACCCGAATAGTGCCGGGTCAGTTTCGGGTTCGACCCGAACCCGACCTGTGACCCAAATTGACACCCCATAGTGGCATCATTTGAAGGCCAGCCAGCAGCAGCCACCTAAGAGGCAATGATGATATTAGTGGCTGGCGACGATGGTGGCTGCCGAAGATTGCGACAGCGGCCGACAGTAAGATATTTTTAAAAATACTCAAAAAATTTAAAATAATTTCGAATGTTTTTAAAAATAATTTAATTTATAAAAAAAGTAAAAACTGTTAAAAGATACACTAAATAAACATGTTAAAAAATAAAAGCGATCCAAAATATGCCGTAATATAGTAATATGTAAGATAAAACCCAAGAATGCATGGGGCAGGTACAAGAGTAGAACCATCCCACACCCACACCAAGAACAGATCAAGATATATGATGCACAAACGATGTTATGCATGAGAATATAGAAATCTGATCGAAGAGGAAATATATTGAATTGAATAGTAAGTACACATAAACAGAGTGAGCCAGCGAGCGAAGCACTAGAAATGAGAATGGAAGGATTAATATAGAAGAGCAAGGAAGTTTTGAATGGTTGAGTATCCAGAAAAAGTTAAATCCTGCAGAAGTTTTAGTGATTTCGTTAGGAATAAAATATAATGGGTGAACTGTGGGCATTCTCCTAATTGTTTATTCCTTCTCCCACCTCAATATCTAGAGTTTCGGGCAAGCAATTATTTTGCTGTTTTCTGTAATTTTCTGATTTGGGTTAACAGATTTTATAAGCGAAGTCAAGTAATCACCTCAAGAATTTCTTTGCTGCTTTCAATGTTATTCCTTCCAATCACACAAACAGAACCACCAGAGCCACCTCCAGTAATTTTTGCACCAAATAAGTTTGTCTGCTTAGGTGAATTGCGATGCTGCATCTCTTGCACCAACTCTACAAGCCTGTCTGTTCCGTCAGAGCCAAGCCCACAGTCACTGTAGCTGTAATGACACTGCAGAAGTTGTCATCAAGACATTTATACTTTAGTATGTGCAATGATCAATAGAAATTGCCGTAGAAACATTAGGGATTCAATAGCAAATCAATAAAAGATGCGATCAAGCATGGTTTAAGGTAACTTACATTTGGTATTGAAAATTAATTATAGAAGTAATCAAATCTTTTCAAAGGAGTTCAAATAAGTAACAATTCTATAATGAGGAACTATGAAAGTACATGTACCTGATACATTAGCTCTCCTAGAGCAGAAAGTTGTTCTTCTGCTGTAGCTGCACTTAGAAGTGCTTTGAATGCCTGTAGCATAAGAGAACCAATTAGCTCAAAAATAGCAAATAGCATACGAGAACTAATTAGTTCAAAAACAAGAACGAGCATGCGAGAACCAACCAGCTCAAAAATAAAAGAGGGGCCTAAAAGGAGAAGACATTAATCAAAACAATCTGTCATCTCGGTTCAGATAAAATCCTATGGTTACTAGAATGGAATCTCCTGTCTGATAGATTTATAAGTTAAACCAACTCAGCTTAGAAGTTCGAACTTCGGTAGCTCAAATAGAAAATGGAGGCTAGCACAAGTTGGAGTGTCATAGAACAAAAAATTTGAGAGCAGTAGTATTTTCTAAGAAATCCTACTAGATCAAGCACAACTTCCAAAAGACAACCACAAATCTCAAAGCACGCACAAGAGTCTGATTTAATTTTGTTTGACCCAACCAATGGCCCAAAAAGCCCTAATTGAGTAAATAAACTCACAAAATCGCTTGGACAAGTCAATGGAGCTCATGTATTGCTAAATTGGTCAAATAGAATAGGAATCATGAATGAGCTTAAACTGGCCTAACAAGTGCTTGAATGCTCAAGAAGACTAAACTAAGCTAGCCTTGCTAGTCAAAGGTGCCACAGGAGTTGTGCCACCACTTTGGCTCGTCGTTCCAGTCATGTTATCAAATTTAATTTGATGACTAGCATCGAGCGCACCAAAATGACCTTAGTTTCGGATGGTCTCCATTGTTCATACTTGGAAATTCAATAACATCAAGATCTTTGAATTAACGTATCCATTTACTCCCTGCATTACTCACAATTTAGGTTAGAATGTTTTTTTCCCGAGTCGAGCAAGAATTCAATACTTTTCTTTGCGATGATGCCCCTTTTTGCTAAATTTTTGTGACAAGCTTTTCTCTTCTAAGACTTCTGTTTGTTAATATCATGTCCTAAACTTTAACTCATTGATACCATGAGGGCTTCAAATCTTACCATGCCCTCAATCACTGATCAAAGTTTCCAACTGCGCCAAGAAAGAGCTAGAACTGCTAGCCAGTGGATATGCATGAGCATGTGCTTGGCACCACAATAAGGGAACAAACATTTTCAAATTCTTCAATGCAAAATCTCTGATAGGGAGGTGTGGGTAATCACCGTTATTCATTCAATATGCATCAACAAGCAACTAAAGTCTTCTAGGGTCACAAATGGTGTGCACAATCATCACCATTCATTCCAGTACGCATCAATAAACAACTATGGTCTTTTAATGAGGACAACAATAAGGCTTTGGAGAACTAAACCTAATAAACTAGTGAAAACTAATGGAGATCATTCCATTGTTTACCCCTGAGGATCGAGTAGAATAGTTTATATTCAATCTCATTAAATTAGTATAAAATCCTCTTTTGCCTCGCCTAATCGCGCTCTTATAAGTTCAAGACTTAGTAATTGAACTAGTAATTAGGTATCCCTTTCCATCACCATTAGTTTCTCTCCTGACAATGTTGATATTGATCAAACTATTTCTACAAAGAGAGGTCTAAAAAATATACTAAACATACCTTATATTCCATGACCTAATATTCAACTTTTTAGAACTACTGTTACCATAAATTTTCCTCGTGAATATTAGTGCAATCAAAATACTACAAACCTTATTTGTGGCATTAGAAAATAAAAATTGAAGGGAAACTATGAGAGAGGAGATGAATGCTTTAGAAAAGAATAACACCAAGAAAGTAATTGAGTTATCAATAGGGAAAATAACTGTTAGGCCGGTACCTGAGCCGGCTGGACCGGTCCAACCTGGACCGGTCCAGGTCTTCACCCGACGGAGGCCACGCGAACAGGGAGGGGGCGGAACACCCAGGGAGGCCACGTGGAGTCTTTTGGGAGGGAAAATTTGAATTAGAAGGGGGTAATTAGGTCTTTTGTAATCGTCCTTTCATATTTAATTAGGGAGATGAGGGAGAAATTAGGGTTATGTGGATTTTGAATGTGATTTGTGAGATCTAAGTTTTTCTTTTGGGCTCTAGGCAACGGCTAGAGATTTGGAGAGTTATTCCTTCCTCTCGAATTGAAGGAAACTTGTATCTTTCTTGTCTTTTGCATCGACTAGTGAAATTCAATCGTTTGCTATTGTT
>NW_021320070.1:6896545-6912740 GCF_001605985.2 Dendrobium catenatum | reverse complement strand
TATTTTATTTTATTTATTTTTTTTTTAATTTAATTTTATATAATTTTATTTTTATATTTATTTATTCTTATTTAATATTTTTATTACTATATTTTTTATTTTTTAATTTAAATTTTTTTTTATTTTTTATAATTTTAATTTTTGTTTATATATAAATTTTTAATTGTTTTTTTTTATCGTTTTGATTTTTTTATTTTTTATTTTTTTTATTTTTTATTTTTATTATCTTTTTTTTTTATATTTTTTATTAAGTTTTTCTTTTTTATTTTTTATTTATATAATCATTTTTTTTTTTTTTTATTAATTTTTATTAATATTATATTTATCTTTAATATCTCTTTTTCTTTTATTTTGTTTATGTCTTTTATTTTTTTTTTATATTAGTCTAATTTTTTTTTTAATTAATTTTTTAATGATTACTTTTTTTTTTTTTTAATTTTATTTATTTTTTTTTTTATTTAATTTTTAATTTTATTTTATTTTAACATTTTTTTAGTTTTTAATTTATTTTTTTTCTTATATTTTTAAATTTTATTTTTATTCTTTATATATTATATTATTTATAAATTTTTTAAGTCTTTTTCTATTATTATTCTTTTTTTATTATTTTAATTAATATTTGTTGTTTATTTATTATTATTTTTTATGAATATTGTGTTTTATATTATTATTTAGTAATGATATTATTTCAAATTTTTTTTTATATTTAATTTTAAATAATAAATTTTTTTTTTTTAAGCTTTTTAATTTTATATTTTATTTAATTTTTTGATTTAAATTATAAATCATATTCTTTTTTTATATTTTATTATTTGTTAAATATTTTATTATAATTCTCTTATTATTTTTTTATTTTATTTTATTTATTTAAATTTTGTTTATTTTTTTTATTCTTTTATTATTTTTTTTTATTTTTTTCATTTATTTTTTTATTATTTTTAATATAATTTATTTTATTTTTTATTTTTTTTTTATTTAATAATTTATAATTTTTTTTTTATAATTGTTTTATTTTATATAATTATTTTTTTATTTATTTTATTTTTTTATTTTTAAATTTAAATTTATTTTCTTTTAATTTTTTTTATTATTTATTTTTAATAATTTGGTAATGATTTATAATTATTTTTTTTTGTTAAAATTTTTATGGTTTTTATTTTTTATTTTTAATTATATTGTTTTTTTTAATTTATTTTTTATATTTATTTTATTTTTATTTATTTTTATTATTTTTCTATTTATTTTATGGTATTTTGGGTAATTTTTATTTTATTTTTATTTTTTTTTTTTATTTTATCTTTGTGTAAATTCTTGTATAATTTTTTATTTATATATTTATATAATTATATTTATATTATTTTTTTTCTATTTTATGTTTTTTTTTTAGTTAATTTGATTAGTTTTTTTTATTTCTTTTTTTTATTTAATTTTTTATTCTTAATTTATTTTTTTTTATAATTTTAAAATAATTTTTTTTTTTTTAAAGTTTTATTTAATTTTATATGATATTTTTATAATTTTGTTATTAATTAGTATTTAATATTTTATTTTATTTTATTATTAATATTTATATTAATTTTTAATTTATTATTTTTATTTTTTTATTTGTTATTTTATATTTATTTTTATTTTTATTTATTTTTTATTTTTTTTTATTTATTTTAATTTATATTTATTTTTTTTTATTATTATATTTAATATTATATTTATTTTATTTTTTTTCTTTTTGTTTTTTTTATATATATTATATTTTTTATATTTGTATTAATATTTTTTTTTATATTTTTTTTATATAATATTATTTAAATTTATTATTTTTATATTTATTTTTTTATTATAATTTAATAGTGTTGATTTTTATATTTTTTTATTGTTTATTTATTATTTTAATTAATATTTTATTTTATTTTAATATTTATTTTTATTTTATTTTTTTTTTTTATTTATTTAATTATGATTTTTTATTATTATTTTTTTTATTTTTTTATTTTTATTTATTTTTTTTTTTATTTATATTTTATTCTTGTTTTATCATTTTTTTATTTTTTATTTTTTTTTATAAATTTTCTTTTATGTTTATTTATATATTTTTTATTTTTATTTTTATTTTTATACTTTTTTTTATTAAATGGTTATTATTTTTTTAATATTTTATTTTTAATTTTTTTTTTATTTTTTTATGTTATTTTAGTTTTATTTTTATTTTATTATTTTTATGTTTTTATTTATTTTTTTTTTGTCTTCTCTATATTTATATTTAATTTTTATTTTTTTAATGTTGTATTTATTTTTTTTAATGTATTTATTATGTTTTTTTTTTAATTTAATATTTTTATTATTATTTATTTATTTTTTATTTATTATTTTTTTTATTTATTTATTATTTATAATTAATATTTTATATTCATTTATTTTATATTTTTTTATTATTATTTCTTATATTTTTTATTAAATTTTTTTTATTTTTTTTATTGTATTATTATTTTTTATTTATATTTTTTTTATATATTTTTTATTTTATTTTTTAATTTATTTTTATTTTTAATTATAATATTTTATATTATTATAATTTTTTATTTTATTAATTATTTATTTTTTTTTTTAATTTTTTATATTTTTATTTATTAAATATTTTATTTATTTTATAATATTTATATTTAATTGGTTTTATTTTTTATTATTTAATTATTTTTATTTTTTTTAACTTATTATTTATTGTTTTTATTTTATAAATTTTTTTATATATTTTAATATTTTGTAGTATAATTAATAATTTATGGTTTCAATTTATATAGTTTTATTTATTTTTTTAATAATATTATTTTTTATTTTTATGTAATATGGTTTTTTGTATAAATAACTTAATTTTATTTTTTTTATATTTTTTTATTATTTTTTTTTGATTATTTATTTATTTATTTTATTTTAATTTATTATTATATTTTTAATAATTTTTTAATTTTTTATATTTGGTTTATTTATTTTTTTTATATGTTTTATTATTTTTTTCTAAGTTAATTTTTATTTAATTTATTTTTTATTTAGTTATTTATATTTATTTTTTATTTTTTTTTTTTTTTATCTTTTTTAGTTCATTTTTTATTAATATTTTTAATTTTTATTTTTTTTATTTTTTTTATATAAATATAATTTATTATTCTGTATATTATTATAAAATTTTATGTTATATTTTTATTTTTTATAATATTATTTTTTTATATATTTTTTTTTTTTTAATTTTTATTAATTAATTTTTTTATCATATTTTAATTTATTTTATATTTATATATTTATTTTTTTATTTTTTTTATTTATATTTTATTTTTTCTATATATATTCAGGATTATCATTTTATTATTTTTTTTTCTTATTATTTTTTTATAATTTTTTATTATTAATTTTTATATATTTTTTTTTCTTTTTATTTTATTTAAAATTTTGTTTTATTTATTATATTTTTTATATTTTATTTTTTATTTATTTTTTTTTTTATTTATTATTTTATTAATTTTTTTATTAATTTTTTTTATTTTTATTATTATTTCTATTTTTTTTTTTTTATTAATTTATTTTTATTATTTATTTTATAATATTATTTTTCTATTTTTTATATTTTTATATATTGTTTTTTATTTTTTTTATTTTTTTTAATATTATTTTATTATTATTTTTTATGTTATTATATTATATTATTTATTTTAATTTTATTTTTTTATTTAATTTTTATTTTGTTATTAATTATTTATATATTTTTATTTAATTATGTTTTTAATTTTTTATATTTTAATTTTTTAATCATATATAATTTTTTATTTTATTTAATAATTGTAATTTTATTTTAAATTGATTATTTCCTTTATTTATTTTTATTTTATTTATATTTTATTTTTTATCTTATATTTTTATTTATTATTTTCAATTTTATTAATTTTTATTTTATTTTATAGTTTTTTAATTTTTTTTTATTTTTTATATTTTATTTTATTTTTAAAATATTTTTTAATTTTTTTATTTATTTTATATTTTATTTATTTTTTATTTTATTAATAATTATTATAATTTTTTATATTTTTTTAATATTATTTTTTTTATTTTTTTTAATATATATTTTTTTATATTTTATTTAATTTATTTTTTTATATTTTATTATTTAATTTATATATTTAATATCTATTTTATTTTTATTTATTTTATTTTTTATTATTTTTTATAATATATATTTTTTTATTTTTTATTTTTTTTTTTCCTTATTTTAAATTTTTTTATTCTTTTTTTTTTATATATTTTTTTTTCATTATTATAATTTGTTATGTTTTTTACATTTATATTTTTTTAATTATTTTTTAATATTTTTATATTATTATTATTTTTTTTATATAATATTTTATTAATTTTTTTTTTTTTTTTTTTTTAATATAAGTTTTTTATATAATATTATTTATAATTTATATTTATTTTATTTTTTTTTTTTTTATTTACAATTTTTATATTTTTTTTAATTAATATTATTTTTATATGTATTATTATATTTTATTTTTATATTTTATTCTTTATATTATTATTTATATATTCTTAATTTTTGTATATTATTTTATTTTTTATTTATAATTATTTTTTATTTTATTTTATTTATTATTAATTTTTTTATTTTCTTTTTTAATTTTATTTTTTTTTTTATTTTGCTTTTTTCGAAAAATTATTATTTATTTATTTTTTTAAATTTTTTTCTTTTTTAGTTATATCATAAATAAATTTTTTATTTTTATTTTCTTTCTTTTTATTTATTTTATTTTTTAATTAATTATTCATTTTTATATCTTTTTATTTATTTTATTTTATTTTTTAATTTTAAAATGTATTTTTTTTAAATAATATTTTTTTTACTTATTTTTTTTATGCCCCATTATTCTTAAAAGTCCAAAACTAATAATCCCGATGTGCGGGTATATAAATTTTCACTCGGAATAACTTACATCTTTGCAATCTAAACATTTAATTTTTCTTAATAAGAAAATAGTCAATCTGGGTTGGTATATATCCATTTTATAAATGAGAGATGCTCATTTGCCTTTTCTTAAATAAGTTACGTAATTAAAAAATCATAAGCAAACAAAAATCCAATATTGGTCTTGCCACCTTCATTTCGTCGTTCAAATCCGATGGCCACCGCATTTGAAATGCCTTTTTAAAATCATCTACCTGTCTACCAAATGTGCCATTTAATCTCCTCCAATAAAAACTCTTTCTTCAAGAGGTTATTTTTGTATTAATTCTTCGTAAGTCATTCCAAAAATTTAATTTAGAACTCATATCCAAACCTACTTGAGGAGCATAAGCAGCTTATAATATTAACAATCGTATCTATCAACAAACAATCTTTAAAGCGTATAATCTATCTCAAATCCTATTAATTTTTATAACATTAATCCTTTAACTCTTATCTTATAATAAACCTACACCATTTCTAGTACGACTCCACCCGAATACCAAAGTTATTAAATCCTAAACTAATCAATTTCCTTAGCGCTTATCTCCACCATTTAGTTCCTGATGCACAAAAATATTTAACTTCAATGAATCATAATAATATTTAATTTTTCATTAATTTTCCTGTAAGGGAACCTAATTCCAAGTTGCCTATCCTTAATTTTAGTTTCATGGGACTAGCTTATTGAGATTTTTAGGAAAAAAAATTAAAATTCAATTATTGCATAATTTGAATATTAATTTTAAATAAAAATAATCTAATTATTAGGTAGGGTCAGTGTCAAAACTATTGCAAAGCACAGGTGTTAGCGGAGGGAGGGGAAGGCATCAATTGGATTAGGCTGGCGCGAGTGAAGTAAGTAGGCTTTCACAACGGTATTAAATGAGAAATTAGTTCAAGTCTGACTGCCAAGAAATGAAGCTGTTATTAGTTTGTACATTATTTTTATGTCTAACTTCATAATAAAGTGTGTATTAAAAAAAAGGCATTCATAAACTATACACAAGATATAAACAATTCACGTGACTTCATTTAATTAAAGTCCAAAAGAAAAACTACGTTCAGACTAGACACAAAAATAATCCTGTAATGAATCAACATCGCGTTGAAAAGATGGTTTGCAATGAGGCCTAGTGCAGACATATCCAACATGGATTGATACATATATGTAATTAGAACCTAAGTCTTAAAAAAACGAACTTTGTGTAGGTAGAAGTGGTGTTAGATATTTCGACTTCAAAAGAAACTGAAAATGCAATACATTTATTTTTATTAGAGATAAATTCATCTAAAACTGAACTTTCAAATTATTTCAAAGCACATTTTCATCAAGCTACAATTGCATTATAATCATTATTTCCTACATTATATTGGATTCAACTCAAAACCTGCCTTAATGTATGAAAACTAATGCATTTTCCTTCCAAAGCCTTCTTATTACATCACAAGCACATTTTTACAAGCTATTTTATAACAAAAATTTACTCATCTTTGTGAGAGGAAGTTTGTTTCCTATTAAAAAAAAGTGAGGATATTCTTCACATTTTTACATAAGCCCTATTAAGAGATGATATTATTACAGAATTTTTCCATTTTAGTCTAACATCAAACTTTGATTCATCACCATTCAATACACTAATGGCATTCAAATTCTACTTAATCATGTTAAATTCAATCATTGATCTGCAGACAAAGTTAGTAACAGTCGTAGGTTAATCCACCCCACCAATTCACTCGGGTCAAATTAAATTTTATTGGGAAACTTTTTTATTGCTTTCTAAAGTAACATTTAGCTACAAAAAATTCTTAAAAACAACAACCAAAAACAATGATTAAAATTCATGGGATGCGCTGTTCTACTCGTTTAAAGCATTTTTAGTACTAAAATTTTACATTATGTACTAAAAAAACTGTTTAGGAAAGCAGGTGAAAAAAATTATCCCAGAGGATAGCCTAAAGTCTCCCACAACGAAGCTTAAATCTAGCAGCTGGCAAGGTTAGCTTTAAGGGGAGCATCTACTATCCCAGTTAATACATGAGTTGTTGCACTATACACATCACCCTTTTTTACTAATTAGTTTAAATAATGACATGATATGCTAATTCACCAAGACTAAAAGCAACACTCATTCAATTCATTCAAAAAATTTCCAAGATTTAAAATCAATTGAATCTCAAAATAAATCTATGAGGAATCTCCAATGTTGCTAGAGCATTGATTATGACATGAGCATTATACTTGATAAAAGTTTGACATGAGCATATACGTGAAAAAAGTTAGAGGGCTTCCAAGTTGGAAGATACGATTAGATAGAGTCGCCTTAGATGATTTGACTCACATAAAACAAACGGCCTTCCGAAAGCCCGGTCATGAAAGTAGATGTATTAGATTTGACTTATGCTTAAAAAGATTAGAAATAGACCTAAAATAAACTTGATTTAGGAAATCATTAGAAGATGAACATTTCTTTCTTAGGATTTAAATAAGAATTAATTCTTAACATAGACACAACGAAAGGAAAAAAAGAAATCATGAGCAGAGCCGACACATAATGGGTAAAAGCCTTAATATTGTTAGTTGTTCGTTGTCTATGTGCAAGAGACCTTATTCATGCAACCAGCCCCCTTAAGACTGCACCATAATCATTTCCAAATATCTGACTTCATTTGAAGCGGCTCCTAATGCTTTGCTAAGCAAACATTTAGAATAAAAATTTCAGTTCAAAAGCTGCTCCAAACGAAAACCTAATACGTTATGTACCAAGTAAACGAAGATTGCTAATTTTTTCATTAAACTAAATACATTAAAATATTAAAAAAAAGAGATAATTTTCATAGTTTACCTGTTATAGTACAAAATGTTCAAATCAGAGCATGATCCAATAACTGAACATTAGGAAGTATTACTTACATGCAATACTGAACATGCAATTATTAATAAAAAAAACAAAAAAAAAAAAAAAAAAAAAATAACAAAAAAAACAAAAAAAAAAAAAAAAAAAAAAAAAAAAAAAAAAAAAAAAAAAAAAAAAACAAAAGATTATCACAAGTTTCATAAATACTTATTCATTTAGACGTGCAAACTACAATTAAAGTACAGATAAATTCAACTGTGTAATGATTGAATGGTTTTAGAAGCTTTATTGAACTTATTATCCATACTGCTCTTTGCTGTAGGGACGGCAGCGCAACTTTTTAAGGTACGTCCAAACTTTCCTGCACCAGGAGATGACCCATCAAAAACGAAGGTAGATACGCTGTGGCATTTTTGTACCTTCTGCTGTAATCTGAAAGTTAGCATTGACAGTAACGCATTTGTAAGTGTTAGTAAGGCATTCACTTGCATAGAAATCCATCCAAATTCTCACAGAAAAAATCTAATTCAGTAAGGGGCCAGTTTGGAACACACCATGCTTTTTGTGATTGATGAGAAACAAAATGCATTTTGATATCTTAAAAATATGTGATATTTTGTTTATTCAGGATTACTGTAGGCGGTGTAATATTTGACATTACCCGGGAAAAAAATCTGACACGAACCGACAAAAAAATTCCGGGTGGCGACAACCCGAACCTAATACGAGTCAGGTTAAGGGTTCCAAAACAATTAAAACCCGTTTCAAAATCGATCAGGTTCGGAGTTGACCCAGGAAACGGAAATTGACCCATTTTGGAGTCCGGAACCCTGAAAATGACCTGTTTTTACCGAAAATAATGAATCGACCAATTTTTTGAACCCGAAAAATAGCAATTTTTGGTCGACCATAGTTCATTCTGTATCGGGTTGACCCTGGACCCGAAGCAGGGTCTGAGTCATAAAAATCGACCATTTGCAAAGCGGGGTTGGTCCGGTTGACCCGAATAGTGCCGTGCGTTCAGTTTCGGGTTTCGACCCCGAACCCGACCTGTGACCCAATTTGACCACCCCATAGTGGCATCATTGTAAGGCCAGCCAGCAGCAGGCCACCTTAAGAGGCAATGATGATATTAGTGCGCTGGCGACGATGGTGGCTTGCCCGAAGATTGCGACAGCGATGCCGACAGGTAAGATATTTTTTAAAATTACTAAAAAAATTTTAAATAAATTTCGAATGTTTTAAAATAATTGATTTATAAAATAAAAAAGTAAAACAGTTAAAGATACACTAAATAAACATGTTAAAAAATAAATAAAAAATTAAAAGCGACCAAAATATTGCCCACGTAATATAAGTAATATGTTAGATAAAACCCAAGAATGCATGGGAGCAGGGGCAGGTACAAGAGGAGAACCATCCCGACACCCACACCAAGAACAGTATCAAGATATATATGCACAAACGATGTTTAGGCATTTGAGAATATAGAAATCTGATCGAAGAGGAAATAATTGAATTGAATAGTAATACACATAACAGAGTGAGCCCAGCGAGCGAAGCACTAGAAATTGAGAATGGAAGGAATCAATAGTTAGAAGAGCAAGAAGTCTTGAAAGTTGAGTATCCAGAAAAAGTTAAATCCTGCAGAAGTTTAGATGATTTCGTTAGGAATAAAATATATATGGGTGAAACTTGGGGCATTCTCCTTTAATGTTTATTCCTTCTACCAACCTCAATATCTAGAGTTCGGGCAAAGCCAAATTATTTTGCTGTTTCCTGTAATTTTCTGATTTGGACTTAACAGAATTTATAAGCGAAGTCAAGTAATCACCTCAAGAATTTCTTTGCTGCCTTTCAATGTATTCCTTTCCGAATCACACAAACAGAACCACCAGAGCCACTCCAGTAATTTTTGCACCAAAATAAGTTTGTCTTGCTTAGGTGAATTGGCGATGCTGCATTCTCTTGCCCACCAACTCTACAAGCCTGTCTGTTCCGTCAGAGCCAAGCCCACAGTCACGTGTAGCTGTACATGACACTGGCAGAAGTTGTCATCAAGTACATTATACTTTAGTATGTGCAGATGATAATAGAAATTGCCGATAGAAACATTAGGGATTCAATAGGCAAATCAATAAAAGATGCGATTCAAGCATGGTTTAAGAACTTACATTTGGTATTGAAAATTAATAAATAGAAGTAAATCCAAAATCTTTCTCAAGGAAGTTCAGTGAAATAGAATCCATTCTATTAATGAGGGACTATGAAAGTTACATTACCTGATACATTTAGCTCTCCTAAGAGCAGAAAAGTTGTTCTTCTGCTGTAGCTTGCACTTAGAAGTCTTTTGGGGAAATGGCCCTCTTAGATAGAGAACCAATTAGCTCAAAAAATACAAATAGGCATACGAGAACTAATTAGTTTCAAAAACAAACAACGAGATGCGAGAACCAACCAGCTCAAAAATAAAAAAGAGGGCCCTAAAAAAGGTGAAGACCATTAATCAAAACAAGCTTCATCTCGGTTTCAGATAAAATCTATGGTTACTAGAATGGAATCTCCTGTCTGATAGATTTATAAGTTAAAACAACCCAGCTTAGAAAGTTTCGAACGCGGTACGCTCAAATAGAAATGAGGCTAGCACAAGTTGGAGTGTCTATAGAACAAAAAAAATTGAGAGCAGTAGTAGTTTCTAAGAAATCCTAACTATATCAAGCACAACTTCCAAAAGACAACTAACAAAATCTCCAAATCACCACAAGAGTCTTATTTAATTTTGTTTGACCCAACCAATGGCCAGAAAAGGCCCTAATTGAGCTAAATTAAAACTCACAAAATCGCTTGGGACAAGTTCAATGGAGCTCATGAGTATGCTAAATTGGTTCCAAATAGAACAGGAATCATGAATGAGCTTAAACTGGCCTAACAAGTGCTTGAAGCTCAGAGACTAAACTAAGCTTGCCGTTGCTAGCTGCAAAGGTTGCCACAGGAGTTGTGCCACCACTTTGGCTCGTCGTTCAGTCATTGTTATCAAATTTAATTGTATGACTAGCATCCGAGCGCACCAAAAGACCTTTAGTTTTCGGATGGTCTCCATTGTTCATACTGGAAATTCAATTAACAATCAAGATCTTTGACATAACGATCCATTTACTCCCTGCATACCACAATTTAGATTAGAATGTTTTCTTCGAGACGGAGCAGAATTCAATACTTTTCTTTGCGATGATGCCCCTTTTTGCTAAATTTTTCTGTGACAAGCTTTTCCTTTCTAAGACTTCTGTTTGCTTATATCTATGCCCTAATTTAACTTCAATGATACCATGAGGGGTCTCAAATCTTTTACCATGCCCTCTAATCACTGATCAAAGTTTCAACTGCGCCAAGAAAGAGCTAGAAACTGCTAGCCAGTGGATATGCATGAGCATGTTGCTTGGCACCACAATAAGGGAACAAAACATTTTCAAATTCTTCATGCAAATAAATCTCCGATAGGCAGGTTGGTAATCACCGCTTATTCATTCCAATTATGCATCAACAAGCAAACTAAAGTCTTCTAGGCATCACAAATTGGTGTTGCACTTAATGCGATCATCCATTCATTCCATACGCTATCAATAAACAATCTATGGTCTTTAATGAGTGACAATCAATTAAGGCTTGGTGAGAACTAAATCCTAATTTAAACTAGTGGTGAAAAAACTAATGCGAGATCATTCCATTGTTTTTACCCCTGAGATCGAGTAGAATAGTTTAATTTCAATCTCATTAAATTAGTATAAGATCCTCTTTTGCCGTCACCTAATCGCGCTCTTATAAGTTCAAAGACTTTATTATTGAACTAGAATTAGTATCCCTTTCCATCACCATTAGTTTCTCTCCTGACCAATGTTGTTATATTGATTCAAACTATTTCTAACAAAGAGAGGTCTTAAAAAATATACTAAAACATACCTTATAATTGCCCATGACCTATAAAATTCAACTTTTTGAACCACTGCTTACCATAAATTTTCCTCGTGAATATTAGTTGCCAATCAAAATCCTAACAAACCTTATTGTGGCATTAGAAAATAAAAATGAAGGGAAACTATGAGAGAGGAGATGAATGCTTTAGAAAAGAAATTAACACAAGAAAGTAATTGAGTTTATCAATAGGAAAATAACCTTTGACTTAAAATGCTAATAATAAAATATAGAACCAGTAGAATCCTAAAAAGAGATAAAGCCATACTGCCAGTAATAAAGGGTAATCCAGAACCAATAGACAAACACGTTGGTAATGATAGATCTCTATCATCCATGATCTAGCTTGATGGGAAGAGTGCAGAGAATGTGGATTGAAGTTTCAAGGATAATAAGATCTGGAAAGTAAGAATGCATTTCAAAACAAATCGTAATTACAACCCCCCTAAAAATTGGAGGGCTAAAACAGGCGAATGAGCCAAATCTGCAATTAATTATGTTGCTAAATAGCGAATGTAATTTGCATGTTAGTAATTACATAGGAATAAAAAATTAATAGGCATCACGTGAAAAGAAGGTTGCCCCATGAATCAATTCTCATATAAAAAAAAGAGACTATAGATTGGGCTTTATTCTTGGTGGGATTCCAAAGAAAAAGAAGATCTTCTTCATAAATGATTTGCCGTTCTGTAATTTAAAAAAAATCTAAAAATAGTCTCGTATATTTCTGTGATTTTTTCTCTGTGTTTTTTTTTATCGTTTCCTATTTTTTTCGGTCAATTTAGTTCCAAAATTTTACATTGCTCTATATAGTCCAACTCTACTACACAAAATGTGAATCCAAAATCAATCCCTCATTTGTATTTTTAGTATACTCTATAATGATCCCACATGTTAGTACCCTCAACTATATAAACATTAATTCCAATTTATTCCCAAACGAATCAATTTGGAATTAAGATGTTTGATGGTCAAAGAGCTCAAATTTTGAGCAACATAATTCTATCATACTATTTTGAGTTGACCCCATGTTGTATATAGAATAGAATTTAATATTTCCTAAGAATAGTCCATCATGTATAGATATACTCCTTGCTATTATAGAATTTAAGCCGTATAGTGAATAAACTTCTTCAAAATTTAGCTAAGTGGTATTGTTAGAAACATATAACAATATCAAGTCTTTATCCCCCTAATGGGCTCAGCACATGATATCCTTTTTTCTCCATTATGTCTATTAGAGCCAATCAATTCTAATTAAATTAATAAAAAAGGTCTGATACTCTGTATGCATGATTTATTTCAGTTTTTGAACAGTTAAAGATAAAGCTTTTAATTACGGCGTAACATTTGGGACCAGGTCCGGCTGACTGGTCTGCGCGTTCTACACGCCGGCGGTATCCAAGAAGTCTGGGCTGTAGCCGGGCGGAACCCGCCGATCGCAGAAACGACGGACGAAGGGAGCGGGCTAGGCGGATTTTGAGCGTTTCGTTGGAGGGAATTTTTGAATGAGGAGGGTGTTTATGTAATTTGTATCTTTCCTTTTGCTTTAATTAGAGAGTTATGAAAGAATTAGGGATCATCTTGAATTGGAGTTTTCTCTTTGAGATCTAGGTTTTGTTTTGGGCTCTTGGCTTCGCCGGAGACTTTTGAGAGTACGTTCTTCCTCTCGAATTGAAGAACAAATTGTATATTTGCTATTTTATTCGTCTACTAATAAAATACTAGCCTTTGCTTGCGTTGGATCTCAGTTTTCTCGCGTTTTCTCACTGTTTTCCTGTGTAAAGCTGCTGTCCACTGCTGGAGACAGTAGTTTTTCCCTTGTTCCGCTTCAGTTTTGGCTAGGAATTACTTGATTTCAAGTATTTCCTATCAAATTGGTATCAGAGCCTCGATTTGAGACCACCGGCGGCTGAAATTCTGAAATTTCAGCAAGTTTATCTTTTCCGGAAGAAGATTTTTTGGGATCCGTTAGAAGAGTGATGGCCGGAAAGAAGGTGGACGTCTTGGAAGGCGAGATCGGTCAATTGAAAACCGATTTGGAAGAAAGATTTTTTGAATTTCAAAATCAAATCACCACCAACAACGAAAGGTTGGAGGGAAAATTCACGGCAATGGAAGAAATGATGAAGAAATTATTGGAGATGAAGACTAATCCGACGACGTCGGAAGCAAGAGAGACTACTGGAGACCACGGCGTAGGAGCAAATCCGAACCCGCGTAGGGGGAGGAGGAATCCGGATGTAGAGGTCCTTGAGGGAGACGACGACATGCCACCTTTAGAGCCACTTTCTAGAGAGGATATGAGCATGAGAAATGATCGCCGAGGTGCTGATTTTCAGCGTCGAGGTGCTGATTTTCAGCGTCGAGCAGGAGAGGGGAATATGAGGGAAGTGCGGATTTTGGCGAAAGAAGAGAAGAATTTCAGCGTCGAAGTGCTGAATTTCAGCGTCGAGGTGCTGATTTTGAAAGTGGAAGAGGGGAATATGACGATGGATTCGGATACCAACATCGGAGGGAGGACCGAGACCCTTGGGGAGCACCTCCTCTTCGAGGAATGAGAGGTTATGGAGAGTACCGGGGTAACGGAAGGGATCCAAAGGTGAGGAAGTTGAAGATGCCCATCTTTGAGGGTGAAGATGTCCATGGCTGGATATACAAGGTGGAGCGTTACTTTGCTGTCAACGGGTTGACAGATGATAAGAAGCTAACGGCGGCAGGATTGTGTTTGGAAGGGAAGGCGTTGGCATGATATCAGTGGCGAGACAGAAGAGAGCCTATCAGGAACTGAAGAGAGTTCAAGGATTATTTATTAGAGCGTTTCCGAGCCGATGGGGGAGGAGACTTCTATAAGCAGTTCTTTGCTCTGACTCAGGAGGGGACCGTGGCCGACTACTGGGACAGATTCGAGTACTTGGCTAGTCGTCTGGATCACATCTCAGACTTGGCCCTGGAGGAAAATTTCATGAAGGGGCTCAAACCGGAGATAAGAACAGCTATCAGAGTGCTGGAGCCAAGGAACTTAGGCAAGGCCATGGAGCTTGCACGATTAGTGGAAGATCAGAAGAGATCAGAAAGAGGAGCTCAAGGCAACTACTCAGGGGGATCATACAAGATGACTACTGCTGTATTACCCTCAAAAGGGGTAGCCCCAGGGAACTAGAGAGAGGTGCCCAAGGAGAGATCCGGTGGAGGAGGAAGTGGGGGACAATTCAAGAGGCTGACAGAGAAGGAGATGCAAGAAAAGAGAGCAAAGGGGGTGTGCTTCCGTTGTGATGAGAAGTACAAGCCGAGTCATAGATGCAAGGACCGAACTCTTCAAGTTCTCCTAGTCTGTGAAGACGAGGAAGACGAGGAGGGAGGTGGGAGCAGGACTGAAGAGGAGGAGGAGAAGCTGCACCTGGATGTGGCAGAAGTCTCCCACAACTCTGTAGTGGGATTCACCCCGAGTCACACTATGAAAGAGAGAGCAGAGATAGCTGACTGCTAGGTGGTTGTGTTGATCGATAGTGGGGCAACCCACAATTTCATTTCCACCCAGATCGTTGACCAGATGGGAATGGAATTAGTCGATACCGGAGGCTATGGGGTGATGATGGGCACGGGCAAGGTGGAAAGGGGTAGAGGAGTTTGTAGAGAGTTGGTGTTGAAGATTCAGGGGATCCAGGTAGAGGAGGACTTCCTTCCCCTGGAATTGGGGAGCACTGACGTCATCCTATGAATGAAGTGGTTGCGTACTTTGGGGGAGACTAAAATCAACTGGGGGACACTGAAGATGGAATTGGTGATAGGGGGGAGAAGGAGGATGATTCAGGGTGACGCTGGGTTGACCAAGGCTGGGGTTTCTCTCAAATCCCTAATTCGAACCATTCAGCGGGAGGGAGGAGGCTATTGGGTGGAATTGCACAGTTTGGAGGGAGCAAAAATGGGGGAGGGAAGAGACATACCCCTCTCTGTTCAACCGCTGATTCAGCAGTTCCAGGAGGTGTTTCAGCCGCCTCAGGGATTACCACCGCAGAGGGAGCGAGAGCATGCTATTGTGTTGAGGGACGGGGTTTCACCCATCAGTGTACGTCCGTGCCGTTACCCTCAGTTCCAGAAAGATGAAATTGAACGGTTGATTAGAGAGATGCTGGAAGCAGAGATCATCAGACCCAGCATCAGCCCTTTTTCTAGTTCCGTTCTGTTGGTAAAAAAAAGGATGGCAGCTGGCAATTTTGTGTGGATTACAAGGCACTCAACAAGGAGATGGTACCTGACAAGTTTCCTATACCCGTTATCGACGAACTGTTGGATGAATTAAGCGGGTCTGTGATATTCAGCAAGATAGATTTGAAATCGGGCTACCACCAGATTCGAATGAGGAAGGAAGATGTTCCCAAGA
>NW_021320070.1:6724118-6895775 GCF_001605985.2 Dendrobium catenatum | reverse complement strand
GTCGATCCACATCACAAACCTACTCCAGGAGTTTCATGGGAGTGCAGTGGGGGGCCACAGGCGTACATAAGACATACAGGAGACTAGATGGGGAGCTGTACTGGAAAGGGATGCATAAAGATGTAGAGGAGATGGTAGCCAGATGCGAGGTCTGCCAAAGGAGTAAGTACCTAGCTATGTCACCAGGAGGATTACTACAACCGCTAACTTTGCCGGGTAGAGTATGGGAGGAGATATCTATGAACTTCATAGATGAGCTGCCTCGTTCAGATGGGTTCACGGTGATCTTAGTGGTGGTGGACAGGTTGAGCAAGTATGCCCATTTCATTCCCCTCCGACATCCCTACACCGCAGTAACAGTAGCATCAACCTTCATCAGAGAAGTGGTCAGATTACACGGAGTGCCAGAGGCGATCGTATCAGATAGGGACAAGGTATTCCTCAGCCATTTCTGGAGGGAGTTATTCATATTGCAGGGAACAGTTCTCAAGAGAAGCACAACCTACCACCCCCAGACGGATGGCCAGACGGAAGTAGTCAACAGGAGCTTGGAGACGTACCTAAGATACTTTGTTTCAGAAACACCAAAGCTATGGGCAAAGTGGCTATCCTGGGCTGAGTATTGGTACAACACGTCATTTCACTCAGCTTCACAGATGACCCAATTCAAGGTGTTGTACGGACGGGATCCCCCACACTTGGTACACTTTGGGAGCAATAGTACTCCTGTTTCGTCAGTAGAGGAGTACTTGGCGGAGAGGGATCGAATGCTCGAGGAGTTAAAGAGGCATTTGCTGAGGGCGCGGCAAATCATGAAGAAGCAAGCAGATGGGCATAGAAAAGATATCCAGTTTGAGGTAGGGGATAAGGTGTTCTTGAAGCTCCGTCCATACAGGTAGAAGACAGTCGCCAACAGGAGGAATGAGTTGGCTCCAAGGTACTTTGGTCCTTATGAAGTGATGGAAAAGTTTGGGGCAGTAGCATATCGACTGAAATTACCCCCATCGGCGACTATACACCCGGTTTTTCACGTCTCACAGTTGAGAAAGTCCATTGGTGATCACATCACCATTCCCGAGCTGCCGGCCACACTTATGGAGGATTTAGAGGTGATAATGAAACCCTTGGAGCTGAGGGGTGTTCGTCAGAAAGAAGATAAAACTAAGGAAGTGTTGATCCAGTGGAAGAACCTTCTTGACTACGAGGCCACGTGGGAGCCATACGAGAGGACGAAACACCAGTTTCCTGATTTTCACCTTGAGGACAAGGTGATTATTTGGGAGGGCGGTAATGTTACGCGTAACATTGGACCGGTCTGGTTCTACACCCGGCGGTCCTGAGCCGGGCGGAACCCGCCGATCGCAGAAACGACGGACGAAGGGAGCAGGCTAGGCGGATTTTGAGCGTTTCGTTGGAGGGAATTTTTCAATGAGGGTGTTTATGTAATTTGTATCTTTTCTTATGCTTTAATTAGAGAGTTATGAGAGAATTAGACATCATCTTGAATTGGAGTTTTCTCTTTGAGATCTAGGTTTTGTTTTGGGCTCTTGGCTTCGCCGGAGACTTTGGAGAGTACGTTCTTCCTCTCGAATTGAAGAACAAATTATATCTTTGCTATTTTATTCGTCTATTAATAAAATACTAGCCTTTGCTTGCGTTGGATCTCAGTTTTCTCGCGTTTCCTCACTCTTTTCCTGTGTAAAGCTGCTGTCCACTGCTAGAGACAGCAGTTTTTCCCTTGTTCTGCTTCAGTTTTGGCTAGGAATTACTTGATTTCAAGTATTTCCTATCAGAATAGTCCGTGGCGAAAAAGTTAGTCAAATGCCACTTCTGATTTGGCACAGAAATAGAGCACAAAAGGTTGTTTTATGACATTAAGTATCACAACACAAGGTAAGAGTTCTTCAAAGCCAACCTCAACACGGAAATTTTCATAGATTGGATGTTTAGTAGGTGCCCTAATTGCATAGCTTCGTCCGGGATCAATTACAGTGACTGTATCATCGTGATCAACGTACTTCTCCAAGAATATTTGTCCAGTTAATAACTTTGGAAGCTTCTTTGCATAGGCAGCCTCATATCTACAAAAATAAAAATGACATTATTGGCATATGCTACTTGAGAGACTAACCTCAATTATCTTCAAGTAGCTTTCCAGTATTTAGAAATATATCCAATCCAAATAAAAAGAAAGCATTATAGCAAGAATGAGCTCATTACAGAGATGAAAAAACTAACACCAATAATTAGAATACCTGTGCGTGGGGAGTTTACACAAATAATTAAGAGAAGCTTCATTCCTAAGAAGCTCAATATTCTCCTCTTCAAACACATCCAATTCATTATCACCAACATCTATGGGTACAGCTGTGTTCTCCACTGAACGGGATAACAATGAAGATGCTAAAGACTTTATCATCTTCCGACCCATAAAAGTACCTATTCTTACAGATCCATAGTCTGTACCACCAACACTGCAAAGATACATTAAAGTTATAGCAAAGGTAGATAATCAAACCCGAAGTTATGGATGTTCCAATGCCCAGTATAATGATGAACTTTGGTACAAATAAGATCCAGTAATAGCAACGTAATTAACACAATAGCACTGGTATAGGCCAATTATAAGTGAAAAATAGAAAGATAGAATTGTTTCATACTAGTTTGATAAATGCCTTGCCTTGTAGATTTATCATCTTTATTCCAGTATAATACTATCTTCATTCCTTCACATATATTGTGATGTGCAATCTTTACAAATATTGACAATTGTCCACTCGACAACATTTGTGGTGTTGCATCACTTCATTACAATGTATAAGGATGAATACCTGTGACGTATTCCAGAATCAATGCCCCAAAAGCGTATGTGAGTGGGGATTGTGACAAGTTCCTTCACCTCTGCAGGCTGTACAGACAAAATGACATTCAGAATGGAAAGTAAATTCTATAATGGAAGGCATTTTGCTCATAGGTAAAACCACAAACCTGACAAACCATTGCAAGAAGCTTGTTGGCTTCACCACAAGCAGATGCCATTTGATCCATGACTCCACAAGGAGCCCCAACAACAAGGTTCTCAACCTGACAATAAATTTTCCAAGTTAGACCAATAGGAACTTTCATTCGGAAAACAAAAATCACAAAAGCGCGACATAAGTTTTGTTTAGTCATACCTTTTGACAGAGCAATGCAAGATCTCTCGGGTCGATGCTTAAGCCTACAATGGTAAAAAATGTAAAAAAAATAAAATAAAATAAACCAACGATCTAGTTTGCACACAGAATTCAATAAAATTAATATTTTCTGCAACGTAGTTTTCGTAGAGAAGAATTATTATAAACAAATTCCAACCATCCAATTACAAAAGACTCTATGTAATTAAGATCATCATAGGTTATTATAATTACTCACCGTCACAATAGCAGTTGTGTTATCATAAGTAACTTAGCACGCTTTATAACTCCTTATTTGCAATTCTGATTTGTTCAGTCCTGCATTTTGCTTAAAGCTTCAAATCAATTACATCAATTCTGTAGGGTATAACTTATGAGCAATTTATCTTGGATTAATTCTCATTAACCTAGCCTGAATTTTACTTCCTAGCATTTTAATTATTCAGCCCCTGTAACATATTCTTGGACCTGTAAAACCCGAAAATATCGTTTTTAGGCCTCGCACGCTTTTCAAAGCGCCGCGACGAGTTTTAAGTGAAAAATTCAAGGTTGTCGGATTTCAACGGAAATAATTTTAGAAATTAGAGCGCAACCTTCCTACTTCTATTTTCCTATCAACCACAATCTTTCTCGCATCACATATTTAATATAATCATTTTGCAGTAAATGATTCATCACTCAGATAACCTTTCACCCATCTCAAAATTCTCAATTTTGGTACATTTAACCTAGCTTGTTTCTGCACGTAGCATGGCTGGTTTATTCAATAAGTTTTTTCCCTTCAGTCGCCAATGCTATTATCTTACAAAAAACACATAGCAGAAACTCATGATTTTAGCCGCCCAAGATTAATGAAGTATCTTTATCTATAAACCCTTTTTTATGGATAATAGACCAAAAGTAACGTTGTGGTAACATGACATACAATTGTAGAATGAAAGTACACAAAGATTTATTTACAACAATGCTCACACGGGAGTTTAAAAAGAACTATGCAATTTAACGTGAAGTGTAATGGAATTGTATTCAAATAAGTAATTTCACATCCAACTCTCCAGAACGGGAGAAATAGATGAGAATACTCGAAGGTAGATCCTAATGAACATAGAGCAGATTCTCAACTACCTGAAGAAAAGATCAGAGGACAAGTTTACAGTTTTTTTTTTTCTGTAATGTTATTTTGACATTTTTTTGCCAATTGGGTAATTTAGGAAAAAAAAAGACATGCTCTTTAAAAAGTAGAACAAGTTGGCCAAAGACTGCTAGTTTTTGAGGCAACTTAGTATGAAGTTTTAAATTATACAAAAATGAATACGAGATCAAAGTGCTCAATGAGTACCCAGGCGTAACCGCGTAATAAACAACCAGAAAGATGATAAATAATATTCAATTTAAGGACAATGGCTTTAATGACTCAAGAAAAAAAGACTGCAAACTGTTTCATAAATGATAGTAAAAATACTAACTCAATTTGACGCATTTCTATAGTGGAGAAAAGCAGATGCTCGATTGACAGAATATACAACTGATGAATTTTTGGAAAATTTATTTCAAATCAGGAAACACTAACCATGTGCAGCGGCAATAGCAGACATGGTAGCGACCTCAATAGCTGCAGAGGAAGAAACACCTTTGCCTTCTGGAACAGCTGAAGAAACCTGAAATCCATATGCTCAATAAAATTAAATACGGTATATCTTACTAAACATATTTGAAATTTTGAATAATGTTGCATGGTTCACATTTATAAATGTTTGCTTAGCCTAATTACACTTGCATGTTTCATATTATCCAACAGATGGTAAAGAGTTGGTAGCTGTGATAACTATTCGTAGGCTTTGAAAATTTCAGCCCAACTCCCTTATATTCAAGCTATTCTTATTAAATGCTTAGAATGAAGATTGGATATTGTTCACCTCAATAACTATTCCACAACTCTAGCCTGATAGAATGCGACGACAATGATGAACAACGACCACTACATCTCACAAGACCAATTCATAATGTTACGCTTGCAATAAAAACTACTTATTTGCGGAAAAACGATCCGTGCCAACGTGTATGGGATATCAAAATTACCAAGGAAGATCTCCACATTGCCCAAATTAATGGACAATAATAGTGTGGGCATAGAAAATTTGCACAAGGCTTTGCTAAGAGAGTTTGTGTCCAGGGTGAAATTTTCAAAAGACATTATTTTATAGATAAGATGCTTCTAAGAGATTTTGCCCTCTTTGTTAAGGACTTTAAGATTTAATTTTTAGTATACCATAGGCACAATTCACTATGGTTAATTACTCTCCTGGCAATAAAAGAGAAATTTCTATTAAGGTTAGTCATTAGCTGCTAAATATTTGTTATATAATAGCAGTAAATTTTGGTTTTAAGGTTGAAGGAAATTTATTGTCATTTGCTAAAAGAAAATAAGAGGCATGATGATGAACATGATCAAGATATCATATTTCTATCATCTCGAATTATGATATACATGATCTAATTAACAAACGAAGATAAAAGACAATATGATGGGGACATCAGATCATGGAAGGTTTATCAGAGGCGTGGCCGCCGATCTACGGCCATGATCGAGTCATTGTACTTTTGATTCATGTTATGTTTATTTATGTATTTGCTTTATTTTATTTCCCGTTGTACCCTTCTATGAAAGGGATGTTGTATGTAAGCCCCGATAATGCGAGCAAAAGATATAGGGAGCCTATATCTCTTGATCACAAAAGACACGACGGACTTCTACGGACGAAAATGACTAAAGACGAGGAAAAAGACGAACAAACTCTTACATTTCAAATTAAACTAAACAAAAGAAAACTTACAACAATACAAACGACTCTTGCAAACAAAATAACGACACCCTAAAGTTGCTTCACTTAGAGAAGAAGGATACAGGTGGAGTGGCACTTGCAGAGAGACGAAAGAGATTAGAAGCCCGAGAAGAAAGGTTGGAAAGAGCTCGCAGGATTTCCGGAGGGGATGAGAAAAATGGTAGAAAGAGCCCGCAGGATTTCCAAGCAACCCGCAGGTTAACAGATTTTTTTCCAAAAATCAAATATCATTGAACTTCAACTTCAACTATTTCAAACAATACATAACCCCTCATATTTATAGGTATGAAAGGGGAATACAAAAGGACACATACATAAATTCTAACACATAAAACTAAGCATTAAAAAGCATAGGAATCTCCCCCCCCCCCATGCTCACGGTTAAACACCCAAACCAGGAACCAAGGAGACAGCCACGGGAGACGAGGGGAACCACACGGACCGAGAGCCACAGCCACATGAAACGAGGGAAGGTCACGGAATAAGGAGCCAGCCGTGAGATCCCAAGAGGCAAACACAAAATACTAAAAGCCATGAGGAAACCAAGGAGTCACCTCATGGGAAAAGACATTTCTTGGAATTCCAAAAGCCGATTTGGAATTCCAAGAGACTTACATAATTAAAAAGCATAAAAAGTACATTTAATATAGGATAATAAATGAACTAAAATATTAGCTCATAATGAGCTAACCCTTAGTTCAATAAATGAACTAAAGTCCAGCTCATAAATGAACTAAAAGTTCAGCTCAAATATGATAAACTACTAGACTCAAGGGAAGCCAAAATTTGATTTATTTTGGACTAGTGTTGACCCCCCCTTTGTCTACATCAAATATGCTGGAGTTTTATGAAGTTTTTTGTAAGAGATAAGGTAAGTTATGGGTTGGAAAGTTTCTCTCCATTGTTTGTTTGACTTGGAGATGAGGGATGATGTTTTGTGTATGTCATGATGTGAGAAATTATTTCATTTTTTTGCATTTTGAAAATTGTAAGGCTCTTCTAGTAGCTGTGATGGAGCCAGTGTTCTATGATGTCTTATTTACTTTGGTCGTTAGTTCTCTTTTTACATGGCCACCTTATGAACCAAACTTGAAGGTTCGGATTTGAGGCTTCCAGCCCTAAGCTACAAATCTTCCCTCATTTCTATGGACTCAAAAAGCCATAGGAAATTCCCCAACTTCTTGGCCTTATAGCCATAAAATCATCTATTTCTCCTTAGCTCCAAGGCTAAAGAGAACTACCTAATCCTTATCCTAAAAGCTATTAGTTCAATCCTAGTTACCTTGACCACAAAGTTATAGGGATTTTCACTTAACCATTAGCTTCAAAGCCTTAAGTTTGATTTTATTCTCTTTAGATCCAAAGCTAAAGGGAAGTTTTCTCATCTCTTAGGTGAGTGGGTGGCTATGTATGTGTGGAAGACCTCTAGGTGAGTGTTGGAGTTTGAGGAGGGGTTTAGAATAAGGGAATAGGGTTAGCCAAGAGCTTGGGTCAAATCATCCCTAGGACTAACCCTTAGGATTTTACATTGAAGGTTATGGCATGGAGGGGGATTCAGGGCATGGATCATCTGGGAATTTGCTGGAGAAAATTAGGGGGTGTGATCTAGAGTTTTTGGTGGGGATCTAATAAGTTTAGGCTTGTGTTAGGAAATGCTTGCAGTAAACAAGAATTCCTTTGCTGAAATTTAATTTCAGCACTTTGTAAAACAGGAATTGAGAAAATCTTGGAAGAAAAATCAAAATTGGACCTTTTAATTGATAATAGATGAAGAAAAGCAACAAGATACAATGGATCTTCTATTGGAGAGGAAGATCTAGCTCTCCAAACTCTCTAGACGTCGCTAGAGCCCACTTAAGAAAAGCAACAAGATACAAGAATCCTAATTTAAGCAAAAATTAGAGATAAAAACTAACCCTAGCCTCCAAAACCTACTTAAGCATATACTAATTAGGTCATATCCCAAAACAACCCCTTCAATTTGAATTTTTCCCTCATAACCCCTCCCAAATCCCCCCCAAATTACTCTTGTGGAGCCCACATGGGTTGGGTGGCAATGGAGGGGACGGGAATCCCTTGTTTTGCCTGGATCGGTCTTGGTTGGTCTGGTTGGATTGGTCCATGTATTGGTCTATTACTACTCCCTTCTCAAAGAGCCACCTTATCCTCAAGATGGAAGGAGGTAAGCTAATTCTTCTCCCCCAATCCTTTGCTCACCCGATCCCACCCACATCACCCAAACCCGACGACAAGCATAGCCTAGCCGCCGACCACCTCCCTTGTGTTCCCCCTCTTTGCTTGTGATGAAACTTGCCATTCAGGTCACATTCTAGATTAGGAAACTCCTTTAATTTAAATCCAATTTAATTTGAATTTGAATTCTTTCCTAATTCATTCCTTTGCTCACCCGATCCCACCCACATCACCCAAACCCGACGACAAGCATAGCCTAGCCGCCGACCACCTCCCTTGTGTTCCCCCTCTTTGCTTGTGATGAAACTTGCCATTCAGGTCACATTCTAGATTAGGAAACTCCTTTAATTTAAATCCAATTTAATTTGAATTTGAATTCTTTCCTAATTCATGAATTCTATTTTTGGAAAGTTTCCTAATTGAAACCTAGTTGAATTTAAATTTCAAATTGGATTTAAAAGACCCTTTCTAAATATTCAAATCCAAATCAAACAACATTAATTGGTCTCCATAAACCATCCCTCTCTCATTAATGCTGCCGCCCCCGCCCTCGCCCCTGGTAGATTTCATTTCAGCATCATAGTTATTGCATTTGTGTCATTTAGAAAGTGTTAGGTTGCTGCGCTAGATTTTTCTTCATCATTTTACATAGCATAATTGTGTTTTATTCATATAACTTGCTTCCCGCTACATCCTAGTCTTGTTAGGTGTCCTGTAGTAAATCCCAATGGACCCAGAACAACTAGGAAGGAACTTAGACTTGTTGGTAGGTCAAATGAACAACATTAGCCAGCAACTCAAGGAGAACCAAGCGGACCTAACTGAGCTTCGTAGGACACCATTGAGAGATTTGATACACTTGAGCGAGCTAGAGACCACCCTACTCCCTACACCCCATCTAGACCACCTTCTATGTATAGGGATGAAACCTACCCACATGAGAGGTAGCATTGTGCCAATCATCGAGCACGCTACCACGGACATGACCCACGTCATTATCCTGATGCACCACTTATAAAAAATATTAAGGTTGACGCTCCTACCTTTGATGACACCCTCGATCCCCTGCTTTTCCTGGACTACGTCAAAGGTATGGACAATTTCTTTAAGCGGTATGACATCTCTGAGGCTAGGAAGGTCAGTTTTGAGGAGATGAAGCTTACAGGTAGTGCTAGTCAGTTTTGGGCCAACTTAGAGAGCCTTAGGGAAGCTAGAAACGGTTACCCCATTGTTGATTGGCCGTCCATGAAGCGGGAACTCAAGCAGAAGTACTTGCCTCCGTCATACTTTTCCCGATTATTGGACTGGTGGAATAGGCTGACTCAGTGCAATAAACCCGTTAAGGAGTACATCGACTCTTTCGATGACTTCTTGATTCGCTGCAAAGGGGAGACCTCTACCACCCCTGCGCAGATCTTATCTATATTTCGTACCGGGTTGCGAGATGATCTTCGCAATGAGTTGTTTGCTCGAAACGTCACTACACTGTAGAATGCCTACAGCCTAGTGCTTGATCTAGAGGAGACCTGTTCACAGCACCCGAGTCATTCACATGACTCTAGACCCTCCTACAGATCAGTTGGTAGTTCCACCCCACACACTTCTGCTACCCGACCCACTTCTGGGAGCACGACTTGACCACCCACGGGTCCACCTGCACCTAGATCTGACTTCAGAAGCAAACCTCCCACCCCGGATGCCCCTCGGTCCAGCCCCGGGACCAAGTGCTTTCGATGCCAGGGGTATGGGCATATCGCTCTCAGTGCTCTAGCCCTTATAAAGTGTCGATCATCGAGGAGATTACTGAGGACGATCTCGAGTCCGAAATTGATCAGATTCATCAGGTCGAGGAAGAAGGCGAATACTTCGAGGATGACGACACTGCGGTCCTCCATTGCCTTCAGAAATTGGATACCTCTCCCATCTGCGTGGTGAGATGTGCGCTATCCCACCAAACACCCACGGATGACTGGCGTAGGACCTCGATTTTCCACACCAACACTAAGATCAAAGACAAGAACTGCAAAGTCATTATGGATAGCGGTAGCTGCATAAATGTTGTTTCTTCCAGCATGGTATCCCAGTTAGGTTTGTCTGCAGTTCCTCACCCCAACCTGTATAAGGTAGCATGGGTCAACTCCACTGCCTTGGAGGGGAAAGAGCGAAGCCAC
Source organism: Dendrobium catenatum (assembly GCF_001605985.2). Classification (NCBI taxonomy): domain Eukaryota; kingdom Viridiplantae; phylum Streptophyta; class Magnoliopsida; order Asparagales; family Orchidaceae; genus Dendrobium; species Dendrobium catenatum. The sequence goes on along the minus strand of NW_021320070.1, from coordinate 6,885,392 downwards.
GTACCCATCTCCTTTGCCACCTATAAAGAGAATGTTTGGTGCGATGTGTTGACAATGAATATTGGACAAATCTTGTTAGTCACTCCCTCTTTTGACATCACATGACCCAAGTATTCTACACTGGCTTATACAAAGTAGCATTTCTTCAAATTAGCCCTCGGCTGGTGCTCCTGCAGTACTTCTAACACCCTCTTCAAATGCTCCCAATGCTCCTCTTCTGTCCTGCTGTAGACTAGGATGTCGTCAAAGAAAACCAGTATAAATCGTCTGAGATAAGGTTTGAAAACCTTATTTATGAGGGCTTGGAAAGTAGCTGGAGCATTGGTAAGGCCAAACAGCATCACCAGGAACTCATAATGTCGTTCATGAGTTCTAAAGGACGTTTGTGCATTCTCCTTCCTCATTCGGATCTGATGGTAACCTGATTTCAAGTCTATCTTGTTGAAGATCACGATTCCACTCAATTCATCTAGCAGCTCGTCAATGATTGGTATAGGAAAGTTGTCTGGTATAATTTTCTTGTTGAGTGCTCTGTAGTCCACGCAAAAACGCCAGCTGTCATCCTTCTTTTTCACCAATAAAATAGGGCTAGAAAAAGGGCTGATGCTGGATTTGATGATCTCTTCCTCCAGCATTTCTCTAATCAACCTTTCTATCTCATCCTTCTGAAACTGAGGGTAGCGATAAGGCTGGACACTGATGGGCGACACTCCCTCCTTCAATACGATGGCACGCTCCTGCTCCCTCTGCGGTGGCAATCCATGAGGTGGCTGAAATACCTCTTGGAATTGTTGAATCAATGGTTGAATGGAGAGGGGTATGTTTCCTCCTTTCAATCTTGCTTCCTCCAAACTATGCAACTCCACTAAATACCCTCCGCCCGCCAACTAGATATCTTTTACCATCGTTTTACGAGAAATTAGGGATTTTGAAAGCCCCGCATCTCCCTTAATCACTACCTTCTTTCCGTCCACCATCAACTCGATCGTAAGTGCTCCCCAATTCACCTTGGTGTCACCCAAAGTTTGCAGCCATTTTATCCCTTGTATGATGTCTGTGCTCCCCAGCTCTAGTGGGAGGAATTCCTCCCTCCTTGGATCGTCAATCATACTTCCCTGCAAATCCCCTGACTTTTCTCTATCTTCCCCATACCCATCATCACTCTGTAGCACCCTGTGTCCACCAATCTTATTCCCAGTTGGTATACGACCTGGGTGGAAATGAAATTGTGGGTAGCCCCACTATCAATTAGCACCACAACCTCCCGGTCCCCTATCACTCCCTTCACTTTCATGGTGTGATTCATGTTGAACCCAGGAAACCTCAGCCAAATCCAAGTGTAGCTCTTCTTCTTCTTCTATCACCTCCTCACCTCTCTCCTCAGTTTTCTCGTCATTGCAGACGGTGAGAACCTGAAGAGTTCGGTCCTTGCACCGATATCCTAGCGTGTACTTTTCATCGCATCGGAAACACAACTCCTTAGCCCTCTTCTCCTGCATTTCTTTCTCTGTTAGCCGTTTGAAATTTCCTCCCCCCGTTTTCTCCTTAGTGGCTTCTTTACTACCTCATATTGCAGGACCTCTAGGTGCGAGATGAGTGGTCGTCATTCGGTATGTTCCCCCGGTGCTGCTACTCATGGCTCCCTTTTCCAAATTTTTTTGATTTTTCACCAGTTGGGCTAACCTCATGGCTTCTCTTAAGTCACGGAGCATCAAGACCTTTACTGCTGCTCGGATCTCTGCCTTCAACCCTTTCATGAAATTTTCCTCCAATAATGTCTCTGAGAATCGCTCCACCCTGCTAGCTAGGTGTTCAAACTGCTCCCGGTAATCTGCAACTGATCCCTCATGTGTCAGAGCAAAGAACTGCTCATAAAAGTTTCTTTCCCGATCGGTTTGAAAACATTCTATTATGCTGTCTTTAAATTCCCTCCAGTTCCTGATCGGCCTCCTCTGGTCTCTCCATTGAAACCACGACGAGGCTTTTCCTTCCAAACATAATCTGACTACAGTTAGCTTCTCCACTTCCGTTAGCCTATTGACGGCGAAGTATCGCTACATCTTGTAAATCCACCCATACGCATCTTCTCCTTCGAATATGGGCATCTTCAACTTCCTCACCTTTTGATCCCCCCATTGCCTCGGATTCTTCCATAGTTTCCCCTTTCCCAAGTGCTAGGTGCACCCTAAGTTTTCCGATCTTCTCTTGCCATGCCATAGCCCAAACCCCCTTCAAAATCCCAACTTCTCCCTTCAAAATTAGCACCCCGACGGCCGTAAAACACCTCATGGCATTCCCAATCAGTCCTTCCTTGCTCCGCTACCCCATATCCATACCTTTCCCCATGTCGATCTCCTCTTTCGTCCCTATGGAAAGGCTCCACATAGGGTCTTCTTCTTCCCCCTTCCATGATTTCTACCTCTTCTTCCTCCTTTTCGATTTTAGAATTGGTGTTTTTCACTTCGGGGCCCTTTACTTCGAATGCCGTTGTTTGTGCTTGAAGTTCCAACATTCTTTTCATCATATCCCTGAGATCAGCCACCTACCCTTCCATGCAAGAAATTCTTTCCTCCACGGTTTCTTTGATGTGATTCATCTCTCATTCGAGTCTCTCCTCCAAAGCATCAACTTTCTTGGTCGTCATTACAATCCGAAGTTTGTAGATTCACAAAATCTGGATCTTGGAGTCAAAAAACATCAACTTCCTCCTTTTCCGGGAAAAAAAACTGCTGCTAGAATTTGCCGAAAAAAGCCCTCCACCGGCCCCAAGACTCGCTCTGATACCAATTTGATAGGAAATACTTGAGTTTGCAAGTAACCCTAAGGGAATACTACTTGAGTTCGCAAGCAAAACTATCACTAATTGGATGAAAACAGCAAGAAAATAATCAAAATCTTGACGAAAACAACCCCAAACAGTAGATTGCACTAAAGAAGCAAAGCAAAACACACAGAAAGAAAGATACAAGTGATCCTCTATTCGAGAGGAGGATTGTTATCTCCCAAACTCTAAACGCAAGATTTAGAGCCCTCAAACCTCATAAGACTCTAAGAGAAACTCCAATCTAAGCATGCCTAGCCCCAACCCCTTCACGCCCTATAAGTTGTGACTGTTGTTTAAAGGCATAAGACATATGCAACTTTTATTTATTTATTGGATAATGCGGTAACGATGTCATTTGGTTTTAAATGTAGATAAAAAAATGCCTCTAATGGCAAAATGATGTAGACAAAAAGGAGGTCAACTCATGTCAAAAATAATTAGATTTTTGGCTTCCCTTGAGTCTACTAGCTCAATCAAAATTGAGCTGAAATTTTAGCTCATTTATGAACTAGTCTTTAGTTCACTTATTGAACTAAGGGTTAGCTCATTATTAGCTATGATTTTAGCTCATAGTTATATTTTTATTAAATGTATTTTTATACTTTTTATGTTTTTAATTATTGTCTCTTTGAATTCCAAACCGACCTTTGGAATTCCAAGAAATGTCTTTTCCCATACGGTGGCTCCTTGGCTTCCTCCCTTGGGCTACCATTTTCCGTGCCTTGTCTCTTGGATCTCCGGCCGGCTGCTGGTTTTCCACGCCTGGGCTCTTTCCCATGGCTGTGGCTCCTCGGTTCCGTGCGGCCTCCTTGTCTCCCGCGGTGGCTGCTTCGGTTTCTTGGCTTGGGCTGTTTTTCCGTGAAAAGCATTTGAGTTTAATGCTTAGGTTCTTGTGATAATTTATGTTATGTGTCTTTTGGTCTTCCCCTTTCATACCTATATATATGGGGGTATTGTATTGTTTTAAAAAGTTGAATGATATGTTATTTTTGGAAAAGCTATAACTTGTGGGTTTGCTTTGGAAATCCTGCGGGCTCTTTCCAACCTTTCTTCTCGGGCTTCTAACCTCTTTCGTCTCTCCGCAAGTGCCACTCCACTTGTATCCTTCTTCTCTAAGTGCAGCAACTTTAGGGTGTCGTCAAGTGATTGAGTCAAAGTTTGTAAGTCGGTTAAATTTTGCAAGAGTCATTGTTGTAAGTCTTTTGATTTCTAGTTTTTACATTTTATTTGAAATGTAAGAGTTTGTTCTTCCCTTTTCTCGTCTTTAGTCATTTTCGTCGGTAGAAGCTCAGTCTCTTTATTTGTGGGCGAAGGGTATAGGCACCCCTATATTTTTTGCCCGCATCACAAAACAGGCATCTGAATATCATATTGAAAGTTCATCTGGCGTTGATGTGTTCCCTAACAAGTTAAATTTCTGAAACTTAGTCACTGCTGTTAACAGACTTAACGACAAGTAGTCATTGCTTATTAAACTGTATGCAAACCTGAGGCTGCCATCTTTCAAACTATTTCAGGCACGAATCGTTAATAAAGTTAATGACATTTTCTTAACAACTACCTAAGACTGCGAACTTCTAGATTTTATTTATGCATATATTTTTCAGAAAGTTAAGGAACGTTTATCTTTTTTTTTTTCTTTTTAAATAGAGCACATATTAGGGGGTCATAAAACACGGGACTTCAGAAAAAAAAATTTCAATTATGGGCCATTTGCATTTATTTTTCCAAAATTTGGCCAGCTAAATAGAATTTTAAATTCCACGGCATTGTGTGATAGTTACCACAGTTGTTTCAAGAATCTCAGACTGCCGAGCAATGGAATTCTTCATTGATGTTCATAGCAAGAACATTGATAACAGAAGCTCAACTAATTTAAAGTATTGTGAGTGAAAAAATGAAAAAAAAAAAAGATTTTACCAGTATGCTGATACTATCTGTAAACAGCACACCGAGTTCAACCATTAGTACAAGAATCGTCCCAGCTATATAAGCAGCCCATCTGGGGAAAAAAATGCCATCTATTGATAAATAACAAGGAAAATACATGTCATCTATTGGTAAAGGACAGAGAAAAAATGCCTTTCAAAAGTAAGTATGACCTACTTTTGGGATGGATCCTTTGCAAAGTACTTCTGCGCCTTCTCATATGACAACAGTTGCTCACCGTCCACAAAATCTGATAAGTCCATGTCAAAGGTCGGTGCCCGGTTACTTAATTCTGATCCAAATGATACCTAAAGGATGACAGAGAAACTAGTAAAAAATTAGATAACATCAATAGAAAGACAGAAAGAAAACATGCATGCTTAAGATGATCAAGATTGTCTGCTCTTTGCAAAAAAAAAAAGGAAAAAAAAAAGAAATAAGAATTACATATAATGACATCTCACCAAGTCACTAAAGGCTTTCATGCCACCTCACCCCCAAGAGTTCAAGTCCAACATTTCTCTTAATCATCATCATAAGGATTAATGACAAATCACCAAATTAAGGATAATCAATCCCGATTTGGTCTACTACAACATGTTATAGTCGCAACATGAAAAGACAATCACAAGCCATTGAAAAATGCAATCGTGCACATCAACATCTTCTTAATGTATGTACAATCGTTTTCAGACATCACATATGTATGTATGATTGGATAATTGTATGTACGAACATGTAATCATGTGCACCATTAAGCCAAATTCTGAATACACAAGAAACATTCCATGCAATTCACACATAAATGATAAACATAACTTAAGATAATCATTATTGAAACATCATATTACACTTTGAATAATGCACATGCCTTGTAACGGAGAATTTTTCTATCATCAAAGGGTTGTGATAAAAAACAACATAAAAAATAATACAATATTCTGAAGGACAAAAAGATTATTTTGCTATGCACTCGATAATATCATATTACTACACTTTGAATATTACATGCTTTATGATGGGGAAATTTTCTATCCTCAATGGATTTGAAATGTTTTATGATCAAATAAAACATAAAAAATAATATATTATGCTGAAGAACAAAATATTATTTTGCTATGGATTGAATAATAAAAACTGTATTATATTTTTATCTGCCCAGAGATTTTTTTTTTATATAATATGTATGATTGAATAGAGTTTATTTCTTGTGGGTTGCATGTTCCCCATAAGGATAATTATATCCCAAAGATGTTTGGCTCTTGAGAAAACAATGATAAAAATAGTTATTATTGACTAACATTCTAAGAATTTCATTTTAAAGATTTGTTCTTTGAAATTGCAAAGATGATTGGATCAACAAATTATGATTTTAAATAGAACTTAAGTAAAAGTAGGAGCACTTGATTCCGAGAAACACGAAGATACTTAATATTATCCTATATCTAGCTTTAATTTTTAAAATTGATTTGTGTTAAAATTGAGTAATTTGAATTAGAAGGTTTGGCTTATATTCCAACATTGTAAGACTAAGAAAATGTCAAATAATGTGAGGGCTTGCGATGTACTTAATAAAAACATCAGCCTCGAACCTTAGATCTAAGGCAAGAACTATTGATAGATAGTAACTCAAACCTAAATATATCGAAAAAGCATGGGACTTAGGAATTTGGAACTCCACCTAAGGTTAAGTTAGCTCGACCTCTGGTCTTATAATCTTGCTTGGAAAGGACAGCCAGCTAAACTCATCGAAACACTTTTAAAATTATACAAACCCGGTTTCAATGTATATGTAAAAATGTTAAGTTATTTGATTTTAGGAAGTATAACTTATAGCTAAGCCACTAAAGCTAAGATGCCCTGACCATGAGGGCATACTTATGCTGACTCATAATATAATTTTATATTATCTAGTATTTAAGGTGAGGGCTTTTATTTTTATATGCAATTCACAAAGCTATACATATGATGGATGGTCATCAGCTAAACACATGGGTTTTATACTGATTTGATAAGCACGCTCAAATTGCATACTAGGATCCATAAGAAGGCTTTATAATTTAATTTAATTTTAAAAAAGTTAGGTTGTTTTTGGGTAAGCTACACAAGTTTGTTTGAAAAATATTATCCAATGTTTGAATTTAAGAATACTTACATTTCGATACATAGAAGATTTAATTTCCCAAGGCCTACAGCATAAAAAAGCCCAATTTACCTCCAAGCAGAACAACAGAAAAAACCAAGAAAAAAGTATGCATTTTTAATATGTGAGAAAAAATAAGCAAGCAAACAATCATAAAAATCAACTATAAAATGATTAAGGCCTTCTACAAAGAAAAGGAAGTTGAGTTGCCTACCTTGTATAACCCAGTTTGGACTTCATTTTGGAGTTCATCCTTCTAGTTTATTTTTCCTTTATTGTATCAAACCAACATATATGACTTATTAAAATTATGAATGAATTATATTTATATATAAGAAATGAATCTTTCCTGCAAAATATAGAATTAGAAAATATGTAATTGTTGGAGAATTTTTGTATCCTCAAACGGATTGCATATTTTATCATCGAGTACGGCATAAGAACATGATATATTACCCCGAAGGATAAAAATATCATTTCCTTATGGACTCAATAATAAAATTTACAATTTTAACAGAGATTCCCCCACTCGATGTTTGGTCGAGCGGGGTTTATTTATTTTTGGGGTACAGACGTCCCATAGGGGAAAGCCCCTATGGTTAATTACATCCCAAGCTTTTGCTTGGGAAAACTTTTGATTAACTAGTGATTTTCTTATTTTGAGAGTCATTTAAGTGTTGGTTAAAATTTGTTTTTTAAATCCAAGAAAGTCTTAGTTAAAGAGTTTTGGCCTTTAGGAATTTCAAGGAGGTTAAGAGATCAACTTAGAATTAGATTTGGAATGAGAGCCAAGAGAGATGAAGTAGGAGCACTTGATTCTGAGGGAAACTCAGAGATGCTCAAACTATCCTATGTTGGGCTTTATATTTTAGAATCTAATTTTGGTTTAAGTTGATATTTTATTAGAAAGTTGGAGCTTACATTCCAACAACATATGTTGAAGGAATTGCCCGAAAGGTGAGGGCTTATAGGGTGATTTGGAATCAACCAACGTATCGGACCCTAAAACTAAGGTGAGGACTACCGATAGATAGTGCCTCGAACCTAAATCTAACAAGTGCAAAAGGGACTTACAAATTACACCTCACATGAGGCATAATTTGCCCGACCTCTGGATTTACTGTCCCGCCTGGAAGGGACTACTAGCTAGACCCTCCTAATCACTTTTAAAACCATGTCGTCCGGTCTTAATGCAAATGTAGAGTGGGAAGATTGTTTTTGTTTAGAAAGGTAGGGCTTATAGCTTGGCTTTGAGGCCAAGATGTCTATGCATGAAGGTATGCATATGCTGACTCATAAAGAAAAAGACTTTTTCGTTATCTAATCCTTAAGTTAGGGCTTTCTACATGCAACACATTTGGGTTATGCATGATTGTTTTAATTTTTAGAAAACTTAGCTCCTTAAAGGGAGTTATGCAAGACTTTCTTATTTGTTAGAAAATCATGAAGCCTAAATCAGTTTTTAGATTGATTATATTTTAATGGATAGAAAATTTGTTTTTGTCCAAAGAGCCTACCGCATCAAATAGTCCAAGCCACACCCAAGCAAAAGCAAGGAAATAAACCTAGGAAAAAGATGCATTTCTATTGCACAATCAGGTAAATAATCAAACATGCTTTTATTTATAAATAAAATGCAAGGAATGTAAATAGAGTCCAAGTTAATACAACCAGATTTGACAGCCGAGTTTTCTGTCATTATACAACCCAGTCAAATTATTACCGACTCTACTTGTGGGGTCTTGAAGCTTTATCTTCCAAGTAAACCTCAGGCCTCACCTTCCAAAGATACATCCATTTGGTTCACCTCCTTTTGATCCAGACCCCCCACAAGTCCAATACAATTCCAATTCTATCAAATACATGTTTAAAAAGAAAAGAGACTCAAACCTGCAATGGATTAGAAGCAGTTTATATAATAAAACATGATATCCAAAATTTTGTTTAGCACTTAGGGTGTTAAACACCCGCCTCTATCCTATTGGCCACATCTTTTTGGGGGTTTTAAGCAACACCTGTCATGCAAGCAATTTATTATTTATGAGCGCCCCCCTTTTAGATATGGTCACCTGTTAGAAGAACAATATATCCACTTAAGGGCAAGTGCCCACAACACAGACAATCCAATAGGCAATCACTCCACAACATCAAACACATGCGCAGAAAAAAATCCTAATCCTCGCATGCCTAAGGGGCTGTGCACCTAAGTGTGTGAGGCTTGTGTAGCATGTCATACTAATGGTGTTTGGTTTTATTTTGGAATGAATATGTTTAATCTTTATCTAAGGGTGATTTCACTTTAAGTTGTTTGTGACTTAAATATTTTATTTGATTTTAAATGTTTCATACTTAGGAGGGTTATGAAGAACCCATTAAGTAACCACTGCTTTATTTTGGGCAAGCCTGTTATTTATGAATCCTAAGATCCAATAGGCAATCACTCCACAACATCAAACACATGCGCAGAAAAAAAAATCCTAATTCTAGCATGCCTAAGGGGCTGTGCACCTAAGTGTGTGAGGCTTGTGTAGCATGTCACACTAAGGGTGTTTGGTTTTATTTTGGAATTAATATGTTTAATCTTTATCCAAGGGGGATTTCACTTTAAGTTGTTTGTGACTTAAATATTTTATTTGATTTTAAATGTTTCATACTTAGGAGGGTTATGAAGAACCCATTAAGTAACCACTGCTTGCTTTTGGGCAAGCCTGTTACTTATGAATCCTAAGATACAATGATGTAGACATCCCACTTTTTGAGGGAGAAGATTGGTCATTGTATCAAAAGGAACCTAAGTGATTTTTAAGTATTTTAGAGTTCTCTTAGTGTTTGGATAAGAGAAGCATCTATCTAATAGGGTAAGATAGACATGCCTAAGGGGTTTCACTTAGGACTTGGTGAAATTCATCCAATAGGGTAGGATGAACTTCAACAAAAAGGACAACTCCTAAGGGACATCTATATGTTTAGCATTTTAAATGTCATAGGAAAGATCATTCAATTTGAGTTGAATGAAAATGATCACTTAGATTTTGGGTCTACGAAATGTATCCAACATGAAGCTTTTGGGCTATATGTTGAGGGATTCTCCTTAGCTTTTGGAGCTAAGAGAAGGGATATAGGAATCCAATATTTAACTTTTGGGCTAAATGTAGGAGAGCTCCCTCTATCTTTTGGAGCTAAAGAGAGAGAAAGTCTCCTACAACTTTGGAGTTGGAAGGAGAGTTGGGAACTTATAGCTTTTGGGCTAGGATATGATATCTTCTAAGGCCTTTGGAACCTATAGAAGTGAGGGAAGATTAGTAGCTTCGAGGTTACGAATCAAAAAGATGTCTCCTTGAATTTTTTATATTCAAGGAGTCGGGTTTCATTTGCTTAATTTGGATTAGGCAAATAACGTTGAGCCACTTATTGAATTAAGCTCAACATGTGAGAAGGATTTGTAACTTTGGGGTTACAAATCAAGAGAGATCATCATTGAACTTTTATGTTCAATGATGGGTATTTAGTTTGCCAGATTTAGTTTAAGCAAACATAAGAGGATGATGTGTAAGTATGGGCCTACACATCAAGGATTCTTTGAACTTTCGGGTGTCCAAAGAGAGGAACTCATTCACCTAATTTGGGTTAGGAGAATGAAATAAAACTAGGAGTTTGACTCCTTCGTTTGATGTAGGATTATTTGCTGAATTTTGTTCAACAAATAAATGATTTTAGATTGAACTACTTGTTAATTTTGATTCAACAAATATGTGCTTTTCATGTGCCTAATTCACTCAACATGGGTTGAATGAATGAGATTTTCATACAACTTTTGAGTTGTAGAAAGGAAGAAAATTTCTCTACAAATTTGGTTTGTAGAGAAGAAAGGGAGAAATGCAACTTGAAGGTTGCAAAGTGAAAGATTTTCTTTGAATATTTGGTGTTCAAAGAAGGGGACATTCACCCATCCAATTTGAGTTAGTGGGATGAGAGGACTTCCTACAACTTTTAAGTTGTAGAAACGAAGGAAGGAATATGCAACTTGTGGGTTGCAAATTCATGAATGCTTTGAACATTTGGTGTTCAAAGAGACAAATTCATTTGCCTAATTTGAAGCTAGGCAAATGAAGAGGAATTTGGAGGTTTCTTACACCTTAGGCTTGTAAGAAAAGAAGTCGTCTAAAGTGCAACCTAAGGATTGCAAATTGGAGGAGTTCCTTTGAACGTTTGGTGTCCAAAGAGGAGGGATTCATTCCTCCAATTTGGGTTGGAGGGATGGAGGAGGAGGGATGGAGGAGAAGGGATGCAACTTGGAAGCTATAACCTCATGAACATTCTTTGAACATTTGGTGTTAAAAAAGGGACGCACATTCTCATAATTTGGAGTCTTTAAAGAATTAGATAGTTTCCTACAACTTTTGAGTTGTAGGAAAGGAGAAATGAAATGTAACTTATGAATTGTAAGTTGGTGATTATTCCTTGAACATTTTGATGTTCAAGGAGGGAGGACCACTTATTTGATTTAGGCTAAGTAAATGGTGAAGTTTCTTTGAGCATCTAGTACTCAAAGGAAGATGAGCATTTGCTCAATTTTGGGCTAAGCAAATGAGAAAGACTAGGATTTGAATCCTATATCTAGATGATTACTCATTGGTTTGGGTTCCAATAAATAAATGATTTGATAAACTTCTTAAAACTTTGAGGTTGAAGGAAGAAGATGGTTTGTTGGTTTTATGTTCTAACGAAAGGATGGATAGCTTATAATTTAGTTCCAAGCTATAATGATTCATGTACTCTAACACTTGGAGCTTCAAGAACACTCCATGGATTGTATATGAGAAAGGATGGTTCATTTGTTAATTTCATATCTTAACAAAGAAAGGATTGGACTTAGGATTTGGTCCTAAATCCCTTGAAGATTCATGTGATAGAATAATTTAGAGCCTTGGAGGGGCTCCAAGATACTTCACATGAAGGGAAAAGAGTGCTCGGGAGCAAGCTCTTTATATTTGTTGGAACTCATGCAACATAGAGCTTAAAACTTTGAGGAAGTTCTAAGCACCAAATTTGAAAGGGGACATGCATGAGAGAGGAAATTCCCTTATTTCCCCGTGAATGTTTTGGACTCAATTAGGAGAGGGAAGAAAGATTTCCTAAGGCTTTGGAGCGGTCTCTAGATCAATTTTGGCATGATCTAGAAACTTCGATAGGGGAGATCTATCCTTATGACTTCTAGGAGGTTTAGGATCAAATTGGGCATGATCTAATAAAAACCTAAGGATGCATGTACGTGTAGATGATTCTCTAGATCCGGGAATTTTAGTCAATCTCACCTTAAACATTCAATTTTTGGAGGTTATAAAATAGGGTTAGATAATCCCAAAACATGAGGGGTCATGGGCCTTTGAGGGTCCATAAAACAACTCAAGTTCATTTCTTTGAATTAAATAAGCCTATGTAATTATCTTCCAAACTTTTACAAGTTAAGGATTGCAATCCAAATCATGCAAACTAATTTAGTTAACTATGCAAACATTTGGCTTGGCGATATCCACCATTTGTTTCTCATTCCAAATTTGAAGAGGTATCAAAAGTGAATTCAAATAATTTCTTCTATCATGGGATTTGAAACATGAACTTGAGGGTTCATGAAAGATCCCACCATTTGTTTGCAAGCTTCCAAAATCAATTGACATTCAACAAATTCGGACAAAATCACAAATATTAGCGATACAATTCCCAAATATCTAAGTTAATTTTGTCATAACTTACAATTTGCTAAAAATGACATGCATGCTACAAGATGTGAGAGTCCCTACACATTGTCATTCAAGGTATGTTTGAATGAGAATACTTAGCCTAAGGTTTGATCGTAGGCGAAAGTGTCAAGCTCAATATGATGCAAAAACATACATTTGAGAGGTGTTGGATAACAATCCTACACCTCTACACGCATCGAAATCCTCTTCGGACCCTCACATGAGAGCCATCAAATAGAAATCACCGGATTTCCACTGTTTTTGTGAAGTGGACAGCCAATAAGGGGTTTTGGGAGACCAAAAATCAAATTTTCTAGGGACCTAAGGTTTTGGATCATCAATCACATGCCATTGGCTAGGGAGCCTTAAGGTTTTGCATAAGTTTTAGTGTTATACCTCTCCCGGATTGTCCTAGCACTCCAATCCAAGTTCTGAATGCTGTCCAAGCTCCTTTGAAGGCTCCGAACTGCTGTCCAAGATGCTCCCAAGGAAGAAGACTGCTGTCCAAGCTTCCCCGGACGTCACCGCTGCTGTCCAAGGTACTCCTGATGCGTCCTTTGCTGTCCAAGGTGCTCTCAAAGAAGAAGACTGCTGTCCAAGCTTCCCCGGACGTCACCGCCGCTGTCCAAGGTACTCCGGATGCGTCCTTTGCTGTCCAAGGTGCTCCCAAGCCTCCCAAGCACTGTTTGGAAGCTTTCAACAGCCTCCAACCTGCTGTTTGCAAGCTTCCGGAAGTGGTTGCTGATGTCCAATGCTTTTCGGAGGGTGGATTTGCTGTCCAAACTGCTCCGGACAGCAGTTTGCTGTCCAAGAACGCTCCAAACAGCAGTTTTCAAAGTTTGGAAGGCTCCCAGAAGTGATTGCTTGCTGTCCAAACGTTCCAAACAGCAGGTTCTGCCATTTGAGAGAGGGAGGAGAAAGACAGCAACAAACTCTCAAATCACCTCAAATCCCATGCCTCGACTTCCCCTCCTGGCTAGGTTGCATGCAAGGAGACCCCTAGCCAGTCTCTTCCTCTCGCCTGGACGGATGCAGGAGCCGCAAGCAAGCAAGAGCCTAGTGGCTCTTACCCTCTCCCGCTCCTCTTTATCTTGCTCGGGACGGGACCGAACGCCAGGGAACGAGCAGCTTGGAGAGCACGAGCAGCTCACCGCCCAAAATGAACCAATCAGCCCTCACACACGTGAAATGAGGGATTTAGGGCAGAATTTGGGATGAAATCTGAGACATTGATCTCAATTTCTTATTTGAGAATCAAATTCAGCCCAAATTGACAAATTAGGGCTGAAATTGAGTCCGAATTGGACTCGACCTGAACCGATTTGGGTCGGTTTGGGTCTGATTGGGTTCAATCAATTTAATTTCATGAAATTGAACTCGAATCAGTGTCGAATCACGTCGAATTGGGTTCGACGACGCTCGACGGGGTTTAATTTAAATTGATTTGATTTTAATTAAATTAAATTGGGTTTAATTTAATTTAATTGAGGCCCAATTTGGATCAATTTTACCTCGACAATGATCGATTGGGTTGATCGAGCCTAGTCGGACTTGATCGGGGTCGAGTCGATGTGAAAATATTCGTCAACAGTAATATATAAATATTCAAACATCACATCATAGATTGGCTGACACGTATAGAGCCAAGCTGATTTTTTCAACCTATTGGTCATGCCTACTCAGAGTTTTAATATATAAGCAACTCCTATAAGTTATGCCCATTTTGGGCATGACCACCTATAAGAAAAAATAGATATATCAATCCAAACAATTAAGAGTAAGTGTTCATAACACAAACAATCCACTTAGCAATCATTTCACAAGAAACACTACAACCACATGTGCAAAAAAAAGAAAATCATAATCTTAGAATACCTACGGAGATGTGCATCTAATGGGTGGGTAATAGCTCGTGTATTTATCACATTATTATTTGACGTGTTGTTTTATTGTGGAAAGGAAAAAAAATTAACTTTAATCCAAGGGTTGTTTTATTTTAAGTTACTTGTGACTTTTAAAGTCTTTATTTAAAATTTAAATGTGTTTCATGTTTTTAAAGAGTTATTAAGAACTCATGAATGATCATTGCTTGCTTTAAGGAAAACCTGTCATTCATGATGTCAAGAGATCCAATGACATATACATTCCACATAAATATTGTTTAATGAACTTTAGTGATTCCCTTAATGTTTGCATAAGATAAATAAGTTTGATTAATTGACTAAAGTAAACTTGTCTAAGAGTTTCACATAGACGTAGTAAAAATTATCGAATCAGGTAAAGCAAATTTTAAGATAAAATGCCTCTAAAGAGACCTATAACCTTGATTTAATTTAATTAGGATGAATGAGATAACTAGTTTATTTTGACAAAGTGAGACAATATAAGTTTTGAGTTTATATATAAAAGTTCACCTGCTTGAACTGGTTAAGTAGGCGGGCCCCGACTTTTGAGGCCAAAGTAGAAAAATACTTGCTTATTTGAGTTAAGAAAGTAAAGATGACACCTGATCTATAACTTCGAAGCTTAACACCAAAACAAAAGATCTAAAACTTTTGGATCTAAGGAAAGTTATGCGTTCACTTGGATTCTCTTTGCATATTAACCCATTGCTAGTGTCAGGCATCGCTTCTACTCACAATATCACTAATCCAAATCAATCATCGGTAATTTCTCCTGAAGATCATCCTATTATTGCGGATATTGATAATCTAGATTATCAGTTTGTTGCCTATGATGTCAGTAATGCTTACACAGAAGCTCTAATGGACAAGTGTTTCAAATTTTCTATATTAGGAGTAGAAATAGAAAGAAAATAAGTCATCACTCTCCAAGATTCACTACATTTCACGTAAAATGCATTAAACGAAGATCCCATGGGTTCTTTCTTCAGTAGAATGGCCTTGCTTCGTTGATATCTAGTTAGCCTTGATGGTGAGCTTTGGTTTTTGCATTTCATGCAGCAATTTCCTGCAATTGATTGTTGTACTCATTTTATTGATTGATCATAAAAATTTAGTTTCTTTGTTTTGAAATATATATATAACTTGACTTTGCATGTTTTATATTTTCAAGATTAGATTTATCAGTTTTGCAATGGTGTGCCGCTTGTCCAAATGCTTTTCCATAAGTCAACTTTCCTTCCCGAAATAACGCAACTGAAACATTTGAACTTGCTGGAAGCTGTGTTTGTTTTTTGTAGTTTACAATTTTAACCAAAAAAAAAAAAGCAACTAGCAATATCACTCAGCAGTCCCATAAAATAAAAAATAATAAAAAAAAGCTTTATAAGTTGTAGAAAAAAATTTCTTTTATGCAATGAAGTGTTCATGCATAGCCTGCTTTGAGATCTAAAAGATACATGTAATTTGTTAGTGAGGAAATTGAGAGCATACAATTTGGAGCAATGGAGTGAATCTTTCTTTTGCCTTCTGCCGTGCCAGTGCATGTTTCCATAGCCGTTGTTTATTTGGGTTATTTCTTTGAAGAGCAACATGGCATGCCTCTCTGATTGGCATCTAGAAAAAAACAATGAAAAATGTTAGCAAAAATGGGTATATAGAAAAATTGGCGAAATTTAAATAATGATTACTCTGCTAAAGTAAACTAACTATCAAGGAAAACACATTTGTCAACATAATAAAGGATAGAAGCCATATATATCCTTTATATCTTCCCACTGTTTAAAAAAGCACTTGTGGTGCATGCCTCGAGGCACACCTTGAACTGAGGCACACAAAAAATATCTTGAGGTTTAATTCCTATTATCACTAGTAAGGATGATGCCTTTTTTGTCTAAGGCATAAGCCTCCGAGGTTTTATGCATTTGAGGTGGCAATTTAATAAGGCTATGTTAAAAAACTAATTTTTTAAAGGATACCTCTTTTAGCTCTATTGCTAATAATCATCAATAGTTAGAGTGTAATATTTGCTAGCTCTCAATGTTTTCTTTTGTATTTGTTTTAGGGCTGTTTTAGTTTATCTTTAGTCTATTACCTAAATTGATGGGATATAGATTATTGAAAATAATTAGGTATTGCTTTTTAAGTTCATTGTTACAAGTTGAAGAAAATTAGGTAAAATTGAACATAGTTATAACTTGAACAAATGTTTCCAATTAATACTAAGTTCAATTATTTTTTTATAAAATATTGTTTCCATTAGGGTTTAAAAATGATCTTTATGTATTAGATTTAAACAAGAATTTGACTTTTAACATGGCACAATGGAGAAAAAGGATTTATTTAGCCGAACCCACATAGTGGGACAAAGCTTGATGTTGTTGTTGTTGTTCTTGTTGTATTGTTTCCATTAATTTTTTTGTCACAAGCTGAAAATTATTTAATTATTACATGTTATTTCTCATAGCATATTAAAATTTTATGTGAGTACTTACCTTAAATCTCGTTTAAAATTTTCATTTTATATTAGCATTTAAGATTGAAATTTGTGGTTCATCTTTATGATGATAAACTAAGTAAATATGTTGATGGTATATATGTTTATGTCATATTTATGAATTCTTTTTAATTTTATGATTTTTTTTTTAAGCTTCCATTTCGATCAGTCTAGGGGTTTACGCTTTATCGTGCCAAGGCAAAACTTCTAAGCTACCAATTTCACCTTTTTAAACCTTACATCTTCTATAGGTTACCTCAATAAAAATCATTTATTTTTTAATCATAGAAAATCTATTTCATGAAATTTTTTGCATTGAATTCTTTGTTCGTCAATCTACACTAAACAAACAAACTTTTAAAGAACAAAGGTAACTATTAGTAGGCCAAACTATCATCAGCAACCTAAAAAAACACATTGATGGAAACAGAAATGGCCTACTGGGAGATATTGACCTTTATTGACAATAATAATTTGAAAGATAAATTCTTACATAGACACGTATAGCTGCATTAGATCCAAGATAAATGCAACTAATAAAAAACACCTCAATGCTTACAAGTTGCCAGAATAAACCTAACCTGCAAAACCAGACTTCCTGAATAATCTGCTATTCCGCCCATTACATCCAACCTTCCAGGAGCCCTAGCTATATAAATTTCATCCTGCGGTACAAAAAGAAAAAATATATATAAGGTTTCTAAAGACAATCTTACATATGGTTTATTCCTCAAAAGCTTTAAATTACATTAATCATATATCGCTTAAGAGAAAAGAACCAAAATGGTTCTTTAACTCTTTATGAAGAATCAAAATGGTCCCCAACTATATTAAATGGTCATTTTGGTCCCTCAAGTCTTTTAAAATGAATTAAAATAGTCCCACGGTGAGACTATTTTGAATCTTCTTTAAGGGGTTGAGGAACCAAAATAATTTTTAATAAAGTTGAGGACTATTTTGATCTTTCATAAAGAGTCAAGAGACCATTTTGATCCTTTTATCTATTGCTTAATGTAGAAAAAAGTTTATAATTGAGTGAAGTGACCCATCACAGCTTCACTAAACTCCAAAAACAGGAAACAATACTGAGTCTATAAATGATGTTATTAACCATTATCAAATTTGTAAATATAACTTATCAAACCATGATGAAGCTCTTCAGAGGCATGAGTTGAATAGCAAAATATTAGTTCTGTATGGACATATCTAGTGGAGATTTATAGTTCAAGTTTCATTTATTTTATTCTTCAATAATATAGCTAAGGAATGGTAGACAACACAAGCAATATGCGTATATTGAAAGAATCTGTTTTAAAATATAAGACAGTAAATATAGATATTTATAGAATATATGTATTCTATATGCAGCTCAAACTTTTTTAAAATTTAAGTTTATGTTAGCCACATATTGAAAAATGTTGGAAGATGAATATTTTTAAAACAAAACTTGAAAGAAATAAAATTTACCTTATATTCTTTAAGTTTCAAAGTGTAATGGTGTTGTTTCGAGCAAAGAACAACTAAGTATGCCACAATATAAATAGAAGTTTATATTGAGTAAATGCAAGAAAACTAGAAAGTGCATCATCATCATCATTAGAGTCATCTCAACTATTTGGTGTTGGCTTTATATTCCAAGTTCCTATCCTAATTTTAGTTTCATGGACTAGCTTCTTCACCCACATCCGTCCTTGATGTGGGAACCCTTGCCTATTTAACACTGCACCCGTGCGCCGGTGCAGCGGCCCTTGCACACTTGTCACTGTATTCAGGCCATACAGTGCGTCGCTTCCAGGGGACGCCCTAGCATTAACACAATTTCTTAAAGGATTCATGTCATTATTGTTCGACAAGTTTTACGCTAGCTGTCGACTGCCTAACGCAACCCTCCATTTTTCTCATCCAGGACTTGGGGCCTGGCAACGTCAGTGTTATCTGAGGGATTGGATGACCGTGTAAAATTCCTTGTCATAGGTAGAATACCTCTGACGGATGTCGTTTAATTTCTCGCTAAAATATGTCCTTCTTGAGATAAAACTCCTCCAATACCGATTCCTGACGCGTCACAAGTCACTTCAAAAACTTTGGAAAAATCAGGGAGACACATAACAGGGGCTTCAACCATTTTTTTCTTAATGTCCTCGAAAGCCTTAGTGGCAGCTAAAGTCAGTGAAATTCTCCTTTCTTGAGGCAGTCGGTTATGGGTGCCACTATCGTGCTAAAGTTTCTAATAAACCTCCTATAGAATGTGGTCAATCCGTGAAAACTCCGAACATCTCTGATATTCTTAGGCTTAGGCCACTCATTGATCGCTCTAACTTTCTCGGGGTCGACTGAAATTCCTCGAGATGAGATTATGAATCCTAGAAAGGTAACACTATCAGTAAGAAACACACACTTCTAAGGGTTTGCATACAACTGTTCTTTCCTTAAATTCTTCAAGTGTTCCAAATGTTGGTCTACTGATTTACTATAGATCAAGATATCATCGACGACCACGAATTCTTCGAGGAAAGGTCGAAGGACTTGGGTCATAATCCGCATGAACGTGCTAGGAGCGTTACTAAGACCAAAGGGCATAACCATCCATTCATACAACCCATCTTTTGTCTTAAAGGCCGTTTTCCATTCATCACCTGGGCGGATCCTGATCTGATGATATCCGCTTTTAAGATTAACTTTAGAGAACAGTGTTGCTCCAGTCATCATGTCTAACATGTCATCTAGTCGTGGGATTGAAAAACGATATTTCACAGTAATTTTGTTGATAGCACGGCTATCAACACACATCCTCCAAGAACCGTCTTTCTTAGGGGTTAAAAGGGCAGGAACGACACACGGGCTAAGGCTCTCTTTGATAAATCCACGTTGTAGAAGTTCATCTACTTGCCTTTTTAGTTCAGCGTACTCCATTGGGTTCATCCGGTAGTGAGGGAGGTTAGGCAGGGAAGCTCCAAGCACTAAATCAATGACATGTTGGATGTCCCTAAGGGGTGGAAGTTGGTCAGGTAGCTCCTAGGGGAAGACATCAGCAAATTTCTCAAGAAGGGGCTTATCTTCTTCGTGGATTTTCCCTTCTTGATCATCATCCACTTCTCTAGCCACCAGGGCGTACATGGGTGATCCTTGGTGAAGTTTAATATCCACTTCTTTCGCAGTTAAGAAGTGTAAGCCTTAATTAGGTTTAGGTGGGATAACCTTAACTTCACTCTTATCGGATCGAGGCTGCGATGGAATCAACTTAATCTTCTTCCCGTTGTGCTCGAACACGCAGGTGTTCGTCCTCCCATAAATGTGGACGTCGTTGTCAAACAGCCAGGGACGACCAAGAATAATTTGGCCCACATCCATCGTCAACACATCACATCAAATCTTCTCTTGATATCCGTTAAACTCAAGTGGAATAAGGCTCCTATCTTTTATTTCCATGGAAGTTGAGTTAATCCAGGCGACCTTATACGGATTTGGGTGAGGTGTGGCCTTAATGTTGAGATTCGAAATCATTGCTGAAGAGACAGCGTTGATGCAGCTTCCGCTATCAATAATAACCTTACAGTTCTTATCCCCAATTTTAGTAAAGGTATGGAAAATGACAGTTCTTCTCCAGTCGTCACTTAACTTTAGCTGGGAAAGCGCGCACCTAACGACTTGCAGGGTGACGGGTTCATCCTCCGTGAAAGAATCTTCCTCTTCATCAACAAGATGAACTAAGTCAGTCTCGGGTTCTTCCTCGTCGTCATCAACCTCTTCTATTATGGTGACCTTATATGGACTGGAACATTGCGAGGCGATGTGCCCGTATCCATGACACCTATAACATTTGGTTCCCGAATTGGGTTTGGGAGTGTCTCATTCGGGTGCTTTACCTTTAAGGTCCGGACGATGAGGGGCTGTACTAGCAGAGGGTCGGCTACCGGTCGAGTTCGTGGGTCGGTTTTGAGGCTGGCTGGTGGAAGTACGATACGGGTTGGGTCGGGAGTCAAACTGCCTGGTGTAGGAATGGGTTTTGGATTCCTCTAAGTCAAGTACAAGGCTGCAGGCTGCCTCTAGCGTGTCTATTCCTCTAGCAAACAGTTCGGTTCGAAGATCTTCCCTAAGGCCAGCTCTAAACATAGACAGGATTTGTGTTGGAGTAGCAGATTCTTCGCCGTTGCAACGAATCAGAAAATCGTCGAAGGCGGAGATGTAGTCTTTAACGGGTTTGCTTCCTTGAGTTAGTCGGTTCCACTTATCCAGAAGCTTAGGGTAGTACGAAGGAGGGAGGTATTTTCTCCTAAGTTCCTGCTTCATAGTTCTCCAATCGTTGATAGGGTGTTCACCTCGAGCTTCACGCATGTTCTCCAAGTTGGTCCAGTACAGGTTGGCTCGACCAGTGAGCTTCATCTCAGCGAACCTGACTTTCCTAGCTTCTGAGATGTTGTACCATTTGAAATAGCTATCGATCGACATGAGCCAATCCAGGAAAACTTGAGGTCAAGGGTACCGTTGTATGTCGGGGCGTCAATCCTAATGTTCTTCAATAATTGAGTGTCGTTGTCTCTCCAAGGGTTCTCGTTTCCTATGGGCTCTTGATGGGATCTTGGGTTATGTCGGTAATGGTCTTGAAAATATCCGGGATCTCGAGGTTGGTCATGATCGGGTCTGTTGTCCTCGCCATAAGGTGAGTGAGGTCTCGAAGGTGTGTAGATAGCAGGGTTTCTCATACGCTCGATATTATCTAGTCGGTCACTCGTATGGTGCCTAAAGTCATCTAAATAAGTTTGGGTGTTGCGGATCTGCTGCGTAACCGATCCCAGTTGTCCTACTATGAGGTCTAAAGTCGCTTGCAAGTGTTCCGGATCCATTGGGGACGGCTAGGGGCTGCTAAAGAAGGTGTAGGGGTGAAGGACAGCACCTATACGCTAAGATAGGAAGCTCCTAAGTACTCTATATGCTGCTGGAATGTTATGGACAGCAACCTAACACAAAGATTTGAAGTGGCTAAGTGTTGGGGACTGGTTTGGGAGGCTGGACAGCACTTGTTAAAGGTTTAGGGTCACCTAAATGTCCCTAAATCTTGCAGGAGAAGTTCTGGACAGCAAGTGTTTCAAGTGTAGCAAGTGGCCTAAACACTTAGGTGAGTTGGAAAGACTAGGACTACACTTAGGTGATACACTAAGCTTGCTTAATATGACAACAGCATGCAGAAATATTTCTGGACAGCAAAGTAAAACAGGAAATTTTATGAAATAAGCAATGGTATGTACACGAATGAGCTACACCAATGGTAACTAACTTCCTAGGAACTTCTAGCACAAGTAAAGCATGCTAGCCATGCTCTGATACCAAAATGATGTGATGCATGAATTGAGTTACACATGATTAAAGAAAAGGAAATTAAATAAGAGCTTAACCATTTATGAAGTCATGCTTCTCATTAAAATTGGTTACAAGAATTCGTAGAGTTCCACTTTGCTTAGGTTAAAGAATTACAATGAAAATTGACCGAGCGATTTAAGCCAAGGCAAAGGAAAAAGTAAAGTTAAAAGCTAGTGAATTAAATCCAACAATTAATAAGGAGTTGTTCACCTTGAGACCTCTTCTCTCTTTCCTACGAAACTAGATTGAGCGGCGGAAGATCGTCCAAGCTAGTATTGAGGTTGCCACGAGGAGGGAGGAGCCAAGGAACATCGTTGTGGAGAAGGAGCGCGGAGGTGGAGGTGGCACGGGATGACGCCATTTGATGATCCACGTGTAGACGGAAAAGTGGTCGTCGATGGAATCCACTAGTGTTGGTAGGATCCGATCCAAATATTCTTCGACGGTGTCGTCGAAATCAAAGCCTACGTCGAAGAAGGGTGATTTGAGGATGTCAACTCTTCCTTGGTTGTCGTACTCAAACCCGAAGTTTCACTCGGGTTCCTCCATGCATTCTTGAAGATGAGAATGGGTGGTCGCCGCAAGAAGTTCTCCAATGAGAGGGAGAGGTGGACGGCGGGTTGGAGAGGGGATGGGGAGGCCGGCGGTAGAGAGAGGGAGGGGAGTTGATTTGCTCAAAGAAACTGAAGTTAATTTCAGTTTAGGGAAATTGGGAGGGAAAAATATTAGGGAATTAAATTTGAAATCCCCAAATTAATGGAGAATTAATGCCCACTTAATGGGGGGAGCCAATAGGAGGCCGGCGGTGGAGAGAGGGAAGGGGGAGGGGAATAAAATTGAAATTCAATTTCAGTTTTAGTGTAATGGGGAAGAATTATTTGAAATCAAATCAAGATTTCAAATTAGGGAGGAGTTAATTGCCTCCTTAATGGGAATTCAAGCTCTCAAAGGGAAATAATAAGAATTCCGGAACTCACACAGAGATCCACGAAATTTCCATCAAGAACTCACGGAGAGAACTAGGGGAATGGAGAACTCACAAAGAGATCAATAGTAGTAAACTTCATTCAATAATTCAATACCTCATACAAGAAACAAGAGCCATTTAAATAGGCTCTACATGACAACAAATATAAAAGTCTAAAATGCCCTCCGGGCTACAAAAGCAAACTAATACCCTCAAGGGTAAAATGGGAAAACTGAAAAAACATAAATGCATAATACATAAAATGCTAGTGCAAATAAAATCAGTAGTAGTGGCTCTCCATCATGGCCGTCGATCTCCGATGTCGTCTCTGGTAGACGCGCCTAAACCTCCTGTCGATGACCTCATCAATATTCCAATAGAGGTATGGAAATGCCTAGGAGATGAAAGAATTTCTTGGCTAACTAAACCTTTTAATATTAATTTGAAGACTAAAAAGATGTCAGATGAGTGGAAAATGAGTGTGCTAATTCCTATTTTTAAGAATAAATGTGATGCACAAGATTGTGCGAATTATACCTATATTAAGTTAATATGTCATACTTTAAAGCTTTGGGAGAGAGTTATGGAGCATAGGTTACGACGTGATACTAATGTTTCTCAAAATCAATTTGAATTCATTTTGGGTAAGTCTCTCTAAAAGCCGACCTCACGTAGTGGGATAAAGGCATGATATTGTTGTACTCTCTAAAAGCACATGAGGTGTTAGCTTTCGAACTTCAAGTTAAACTATTAATTTTTTGTGTGCTCTATAAGATGCTAACTCTTTTGATGTGTCTTTTGCATAAATTCTGAAAATTTTAATTTTACTTTGCCCCTTTCCTTTTAAATTGAAAATATCTAATTAATAAAAAAAATCTACAATTGAGAACAACTGGAATGGAATACCATCCATTAAAATAAATGCAATGAACATAAAAGATAAAATATTTATTATAACTCGAGATTAACAAAAGTTATATCTTTCGTACATTTGCTAAGAGTGAAGAAAAAGTAAGTTTTCATAAACAATTCATGATATGTATAGTATATTCAAATAAAACATGAATTTGCAATGGATGAAATGGCATGATCAAAATGATCAATCAATTGACAAATTTGAAGTGCAACATGCAAAAGTTGATGTAATTGATGGCATAGCCAAACTTCTACAATTTCTATGATGAATGAAATTAACTGTTGCATTTAAGAAAAACTAAGAGCAAAGAAGGTTCAAAACCTCCCAATTGAATATTCCAGCAGCTGCAACCTGCTCTCTCAGCTGGTGCTTGTCGGAACTCTTTCCCAAATCAATATCATTAAGTGCAGATAAGCTTTTCAAGAAAGCTACAGTATCAGATAGACCATGAAGTTGACCATAAAGAACTTCAACATTTGGAACGCCTCTGGATCATAAATAGGACTTCGTCAAATGAGTATGGTGCAAACTAGAAGATAGTAATCATGAACATTTACATGAAAACAAGAAACTCACACGTGCGTAAGAGATATGTCTCCATTCATTTCAACATTTGGTAAAGTGTGATTAAGACCTACTTCATTTTCAGAAAGTAAATACCAATCTGGAATGCTGATATCTATACCAGGAGCTCTTTGAAGTTGAAAGCCAAGAATTATAGCATCACGCAAACGTCTTGCCCCACTCTAAAACACGAGATATTTAAGAAAAAAATGTGATTTGAATTTAAGTAGCACCATTTTGTAACTTTATCTGTGTGCTCATAAAAGCTATTGCACATATTTTGCATACAGGTATGTCCTGATGGTCGGAACAGGAATAGGGGGTAGGGCATTTGAGGGACTGGAAGGTGATGGATAAAGTATTTATGACCAGTAATTAAATCAATAGAAATGAAAATACCAAAACGTGCACTTATAAAGTTTTTTTATGCGGTCAAAATCTGTAGCATTGCGTGTTACTGAAAATACAGCTATCATCTACTGTCAGAAGTTAATGGATGCATAGGAAAACTAAGTTCCTCGTAATCACACTTTACAGTTCAGACAACACGAGTTACACAATTTTTATGTGATCAAGTTTAGATTTTTGCCAAAAAAGGAGGACTACAAACTAGCAGTTAATATAATGCTGTAAAAAAAAAAAGGATTCATGTCTTATGACAACATATTAGGGTCCACAAATAACTCTTAAGATAATTAAAAAAAAATCCAAAATGTAGAAATGCATTTTAGTAATGCAAGTGGAATTATTACAAATGCAAATAGTTCCATCAATTTCATAAATCAGATTGAAATTATGATTGGAACCAAACAGACATTTTTTTTGAAGGACATGGAGGGAAGCAAATCAACTAGAATGACGTAAAGTAAAGAATATTTAGATATGTGTGACAAATTCTTCAAAATTCTGAGTAACTGCAAGAAGCAAAAGCAAAAACAACAAGTTAAAAAGAAATGCATACTAACAAAAAGTGATTGAATACTTCAGCTTGTTGGCATAAACTTCTCAGGTTGCCGGAAAGGCGGCAGCAACAACAACAACAACATCAAGCCTTTATCCCACTACGTGAGGTTGGTTACATGTATCCTTTTTTCTCCATTGTGTCATGTTAAGAGTAAAATTCTCATTTAAATCTAATAAAGAAATGTCATTTCTAATATTTTCTAACCAAATCTTTTTAGGTCTACCTCTACCTTTTTTAACATAGGTCAAATCTAATACATATACTCTCCTAATAGAGTCATCAAAAGGCCGCCATTTTACATGACCAAACCATCTAAGGCGACTCTCTCTAACCTTATCTGTCACTAGAGCTACTCAACCCTTTTCACGGATATGCTCTATTTGTATTCTGTCTCTAAGAGTAAATACGCTCATCCACCTGAGCATCCTCATCTCAGCAACACTTAACTTAATATTATGCTTCTCTTTTAATGGCCAACATTCTGCGCCATAAAGCACTGCAAGTATCACCAACATTTTATAAAATTTTCCTTAAGTTTGAGTGATATTTTTCAATCACACAACAAACCTGAAGCATTCCTCAACCTCAACCATCCAACTTGAATTCTACTAATAATATCCCCATCTATTTCACCATCACTCTGACAATAGATCCAAGATATATAAAACGAGCACATTTAGTAATGACTTGATTGCTCAAAGTCACAAAACCACCACTAGATCTATTACTACAAAAATTATACTCCATTTATTCAATTTTAGATATACTCAAACAAAAATATTTAGACTCTAAGGTTGACCTCCATAATTCAAGTTTACCTTCAACTCCCTCATTAGTTTTATCAACAAGAAGAATATCATCATAAAAAAAGGATACAACAGGGTACATCTCTTCCAAATGTCTAGTAAAACAACCATGACTAAAGAAAAAAGATACGGGCTTAAGGCTGATCCTTGATGTAATCTAATGTAGACAAAGGGGGGGTCAACTCATGTCCAAAATAAATCAATTTTGGCCTTCCTAGAGTTTACAAGCTCAATCAAATTTGAGCTGAAATTTTAGCTCATTATGAGCTGGTCTTTAGTTCACTTATTGAACTAAGGGTTAGCTCATTATTAGCTAACATTTTAGTTCATAGTTATCTTTAATTAAATGTAATTTTTACTGTTTTTATGTTTTTAATTATCTGTCTCTTGAAATTCCAAATCGGCTTTTGGAATTCAATGAAAATGTGTTTACCCATGCCATGGCTCCTTGGCTTCCACGGGTTGGCTTTTCCCGTGCCTTTGCCCCTTGGATTTCCGGCCAGCTGCTTGTTTTCCGAGCCTGGGAGTTTTCCCTTGGCTTTGGCGCCTTGGTTCCGTGCGGCCTCCTTGGCTCCCGTGGCTGCTCCTTCGGTTCTTGGGCTTGGGATGTTTTTCTGTGAAAAGCAATAGGATTTTAATGGTTTGTGATGTTTGGAATTCCAATGAGAATTCAATGTTTGTGTCTTTTGGTATTCCCCTTTCATACCTATAAATATGAGGGGTTTGTTATGTTTTAAAGAAGTGAATGATATATTATTTTTGGAAAAGCTATAACCTACGGGTTTGCTTAGAAAAGCTTGCGAGCTTTGTCCACCTTCTTTCTCATCCCCTCTGGAAATCTTGCGAGCTTTTTCCAACCTTTCTTCTCGGCTTCTAAACTCTTTCGTCTCTCCGCAAGTGCCACTCCACCTGTACCCCTCTTCTAAATTGTGAAGCAATTTTAGGGTGTCTTTAATTTCGAGTCATTGTAATTTGTTTAAGTGTACGAGATGTCTCTGTAAGTTTTTTTTTTAATTTCTAAATCTATTCCCAAACATTTGAAATGTAAGAGTTTGTTCTTATATCTCTAGTCAATTCCCTTCTTTTTGTGGTTTCTTTTGGGTTGTCTATGTGGGTTCAAGAGATATAGGCCCCCCTATATTTTTTGCCCGCATCAAATCCAACTAAAATAGGAAAATACTTGGTCAAACCATCTTGTGTTTGAACACAAGTAATTGATTCTGCATGCATATCCCTAATGACTTGAATATAAGCATTAGTAACCCCTTTCTTTTCTAGAACTCTCCATAGTACTTCTCTTGAAACTTTATCATATGCTTTCTCTAAATCAATAAATATCATATGAGATCCTCCTTATTCACTCTAAACTTCTCCATCAACCATCTCAATAAATGAATAGCTTCCATAGTTGGTGTAATCAAAAATTTGGGAGAGGGCCCCAAATTTTTTATCACAAAATAATACTTTTTTAAGTAAAAGAAAAGAAACAACAGGACACAAAATAGACGAATAAACTAAAAACAACAATTTTTCTTCATAATATAAAAGACTTATAAACTTAGACACTTACAAATGACTCAAACAAGACAAATACCTAAAGTTGCATTTCTTTGAGAAGAAGGATACAGGTGAGTTGGATACTTGCGACTAGAAGAAAGAGGTTAGAAGCCAAGACGAAGTGGAGACAAGCTCGCAAGCTTTCTCAAAGAGGGAAGGAAAGAGGGAAGTTGGACAAAGCTCGCAAGCTTTTCCAAACAACAAACCCGCAGGTTTTATCTCCAAAAATCACATCATATATCATACCTAAAACAACCCAAAACATCTACTATTTATAGACATGAAAGGGGAATACAAACAACCCCAAAAACCCTTCATATTCTTAATTAAATAAGGGAAATGAAAAGCCAACAGTCAACTACAGGAAACAAAGCACCAAAGCAACGGAAAAGCCCCCCAAAAGTCACCCCTCTGTCTACATCAATATTAGACCTACCCAACATGAATCCAAATTGATTTTGAGAAACATTAGTATCACGTCATAACCTATGCCCAATAACTCTCTCCCAAAGTTTTAAAGTATGACACATCAACTTAATTCATCTATAATTCGTACAATCTTGTGCATCACATTTATTCTTAAAAATAGGAATCAACACACTCATTTTCCACTCATATGACATATTTTTAGTCTTCAAAATAATATTAAAAGGTTTAGTAAGCCAAGAAATTCCTTCTCCTAAACATTTCCACACCTCTATTGGAATATCATCAAGTTTAATAATTTTTCCACACTTCATTTTCTTTAAAGCCTCTCTAACTTCAGTTTTACTAATACGCCTATAAAAATAAAAATCTATATTTTCATTTAAAGTGCTAAAGTCACTAAAGTCAATCGTATTCTCACAATCTTCATTGAAAAGCTTAGCAAAATATCTCATCCACCTTTGTTGAATATCCTCATCTAAAAAAAACACTTTTTGATCTTTATCATTAATTCATTTCACTTGAACTAAAACCTTACTACTCCTATCTCTTTGTTTGCCCTCTTTAGAATATAATCTATTATATAAATCATTAAAAGTTAAAATCTTTGCACCGCAGATTGCTTTTTTAGACAACTTACGAGCCAGAATATTAAAGTTTAAATCCTAAACTATCAATCTCCTTAGCCTTCTCTCCAACTCATTTAGATTCCTGAATGCACATAAAATATTTATCTTCCTATGAATCATAATATCAATTAATTCCATTAATTTGCTTGTAAGAGAACCTACATTCCAAGATCATATCTGAATTTTAGTTTCATGGACTAGTTTCTTTGCCTATATCTGTCCATGATGTGGGAACCCTTACCTATTTAACACTACATCCAAGCACTGATGCAGGGGCCTTGCACACTTCTTGTTGTATTCAGGTCATACAGCGCGTCGCTTCCAGGGAACGCCCTAGCATTAACACAATGTACTAAGGGATTCATGTCATGATTATTCGACAAGTTTTATGCCGACTGTAAACTAACTAACGCAACCCTCAATTTTTCTCATCCAGGACTTGGGACTTGACAATGACAGTATTAAAAAAAAATATGTGCTAGAACCTCAAATTAGAAAAAAAAATAACATCATCAATATTAGTCTCATCTCAAATATCCTCACTCCCCATTCATTCTTGGTAAGAGTTGCATATGGATACTATTTGCAAATATCTTTTTACAAAAATTATAGTCACGCTAACTTTAGTCTACCCCCATTTTATTTCTAGTTCGTCCAAATTAATTTTATCAATCTATCTTATTAGTATATATTGTATACTTGTACATGCCCAAATCATATAAATATATTTTCTACTATGTTAACTTCAATAAGTTCAGCTCTAACTATCTCTAGACCTACAATTTTAGTCAAATCCATATGATTACTGAAAATGGTAAACTGTAAGATATAACTGAAATTTGTTTAGGTCCCACAATTCTGCTTGTAATAAGAAACAAAGAATATATTATTAAATAAATGTATGCATTTAATAGCAATGTACAATAATCCCACAGTGGGATAAAGGCCGATGTTATTGTAATGGCAATGTACAATAACGTTCCTCTTCCCCCAACAAGATGTGCTTTTGCAATAAAAAGAAATCCATTTTTTCTAGTATTGGCTAGTTGTTCTTTTTTTTTTTTTTTAGTATTCGCTAGTTGTTCTTTTTATTTGAGGAACTGGGCGTAAGGATTGGATGGGACACGGTACCTTTAGAATCAAGATTGAGATCAATCTCTGCAGATTAAATGAAATTTTATGCGTACCAAAATTTCAATTAAAAGTGAGAGCATTAATATGGCATAATCTACAATGGCAAGTCATGTTACCAGCCTACATAGATAATCAACATAGTTTATACAATGAGATTACTAAAAAGGAAAATTGTCTTCACAAAAGCACAAGGAGCAATAACTATGCGAAAATAGGAGTTTCATCATATCCTAAATACTACCAATAAACTGAAAAAGGTAAAGAACCTGTAAACTAGAAAACTGCATTTCCATCCGTGAATTGCGGAGGGGCTAAAGAAATTCAAGAAACATTACCTTTACTGGTGAACAGTTCTTTCCATCAGCAGTATCCTGCAACAGCTGGGCAACCACCTGAAAATAAAGTAGTTAATACTTCCCATCTGTGATCATCATATGGAACATCAAAAAGAGAATATTTGAGCATGGAGTTAAAATATCAAGCTCAATTTGAAGTTTTGAACTAACCAACTAACATAGAGAGAACAATTAAAGCAAAGATCAATGTTACATGATCATTGAAAGACACAATAGATAGATGCATTAAAATGCCTACAAGATGAAGTAGGATCTCCAACATCTTGACCCAATCGACCTAGGCTTGCTTATTCATATCTATGCAATCTAGGGTTGAAATAGATGCTGACATGAATTGGTTTTTTTAATTAAAGCATAATTATAAAATTAGTTAACTAAATGATTGCAACATAAGCAAATTACAAAGAATTGTGAGATAAAGTAAAAAGCACAACGAGACTAAACATAACACGATGAAATAGGAGGAAGTATCTTTCTACAAAAAAGAAGAGCTACGTAAACCCTTATCTACGGTCATATTTAAAAGTTAGTGAATCATTGGGAATGATAATCATTTTTAATAGCCAGGAGACAAGGTACAAATCCACACCGCCTTTTCTACAAGAAGAATAATGTCCATTTCAACCCAAAATCTAGCTGCAGATGACAAAGAGAAGCAATTTTAAAAATTTACCAAAAATAGATCTTGTCAAAATCTTAATCATCCCTTGGCATTTGATCCCACGGTTAGGATGAGAATCCGTGGGAGGCTCACCTGGATCACGCCAATATCCTTCAATGTTTGGGTAGCTGAATTAGGAAGGATTATATTGAGGCAATTATGTATCAATTAGAAGTTCTTTATTTCTTTATTAAGACATCTTGTATAGATCTATAAATAGGGATAATTTTATATAATAATTAGAAGGTATTTTTACCCTTCTCAAATTCTATGAATTATAACATGGTATCAGAGCCGGAAGGATCAAAACCTACCTGCATGCGGGAAGGACCAAAGACGAGCAAACCTCCTACTAGCGGGACGAAACCGAGCTCCTACGTGCGGGACGAAGCCGAGCGAAACCCACGGGACCAGCCGAGAGAAACCCACGGGATGGGCCGAGCAAACCTCTACGTACGCGAACGAGACAAAGCCGGATGAAGGAAACGACGGAGCCGATCCAAGCATTGGAACTTCTGATCCGACAGAAGGGCTAGTCGTCGAAGGAGCACGGTCGAACAGCCACAAACGAGTCTTCAAGAGTTTCGATCTGATAGGAGGAGCAAGTCGTCGAAGAAGGCCAGTCGAAGCCAACGATGGAAGAAGCGAAGACGTGCGAACAAAGATAAGGGCATGGACGGAGCAAGAGACGGCCTTCATTGCTGTTGAAGATCAAGTGTTGTCGATCCATCCAGTGGAGACGGGGCTTCAGCAAAGGCCATGCCAACTGAAATCCTTCTGCCGACCGCAAGAAGGAAGTCGGGACGGAGACTCGACTTGCGGATTGAGAGAGCAAACCGTGCCTTTCTTTGAGCCCTAGCCATCCGGTCCGAGTCTTTTAAAACTTGGCTTGGCCCGGTTAAAAAAAAAAAATCGACCATCATTGTCGGACAGAAAAAAAAATTTAGTGAAAAAAAAGAGAGAAAATCTTTATCATCGACCTTTATTGTCGACAAGGGAAATTTTCTCCGAGAAGCCTTCATTGCTGAATTTATGAGGAATACAAAGTTCCCACCACCGGCCTTCATTGCTGGAATTATGAGGAATACAAGTTCCCACAACCGGCCTTAATTGTCGGAATTTTGAGGATAGTTTTCCATCATCGGCCTTCATTGTCGACTTTCTCTGGTGGTTGATATCCTATCCATAACCAATGCAGCTTTACCTCTGAGCGAGTAATTGCAAGCTGGTCTCCAGCTTGAGGGGGAGTGTCAAAATATCAATCATTCCTTGGCATTTGATCCCACGGTCAGGATGAGAATCCGTGGGAGGCTCACCTGGATCACGCCAATAT
This sequence comes from Dendrobium catenatum, assembly GCF_001605985.2. Lineage (NCBI taxonomy): Eukaryota > Viridiplantae > Streptophyta > Magnoliopsida > Asparagales > Orchidaceae > Dendrobium > Dendrobium catenatum. The sequence continues at coordinate 6,852,686 of NW_021320070.1, read as the reverse complement.
CCTTCAATGTTTGGGTAGCTGAATTAGGAAGGATTATATTGAGGCAATTATGTATCAATTAGAAGTTCTTTATTTCTTTATTAAGACATCTTGTATAGATCTATAAATAGGGATAATTTTATATAATAATTAGAAGGTATTTTTACCCTTCTCAAATTCTATGAATTCTAACATATCTCAATAGTACCAAGTAGATTGGTTGAAGTAGTGTATAAAAAGCCTAGAAAAAGCAACCATGCATGAGTGATAAGCAATTCCTCAAATTAAAAAATAATATATAAATAATAAAACTATATAAACTAAAAGTATTACAATAATATAAATAATATAAAGAAGCATTCATATTGTTAAACTTTTAATTTTATATGATTATGAATTAAATATTATCAAAATTTAGTACATGAATTGGGAATAATGAACAAATATTTTGACCATGATATTTAAATGGGACTGCAAAAAATATATCATTGTTCAAGCACCTTCCAATCATTTTTATTCTCTCTCTCCCTCCCACTCTCTCAGTGTATATAAAATAAACTTTGCCACGCATCATGCATAATAGGAGAAATGGCAAAAAAATGAGGAGGCGAAAGAGGTCGAACGTGAGGAAGGCGCCTTACCTTCACTGCTAGCTCCCGTTGGATCAAATTAAGCACAATGCTGCAAGCTCCTGTTGGGCAATCGAACCATACAAGAAGCAGGCAAGCCCGAAAGTTACGAAACTACTGAAATTCTACTTCACAAGAAACAGTCGAATTATACATGTGCTTGAAAGGTAAGATTGATCGATACCTCTCGCTCAGAAGAACTAACACGAAGCAGCCAAGGTCACTCGCTCGGAAGAACTCCTGACATGAAGCAGGTTAGGCGAGGTGAGGCGAGGCGAGGCGAGGCCAAAGCAACCAAGGAGGCGAGGCCGAAGCAAAGCACACGAAGGAGAAGCAGAACGAGAGAGTGAGGCCGAAGTAGTGTACACGAAGGAACAAATAGAACAGGAACGAGAGAAAACAAGAGAGTTACAGCGGCGCATGTGCTTCGAAATAGAAGAAAGCCCTAAGTCTTATAAACGTGCTCGACTCACTCACGCACACACAACTCTGTCGAAAAAAATAATAATATAAATGAATTGAGGCAGCACCTCAAACCACCTCAGGCCTTGAGGCATATGCCTCACTGAAAAAGACTTAAGTTTCGTCCAAGTTGTCGAGGCTTAAGCCTCAGTTCGCCCATGCTACGGCCTGATTTGAGGCGCACCTCAAGGCATCCGCCTCAAACATTTTTTAAAACGATGATCTGAGCAGACCTACTTCTTACTACTAACAAATTCTAAAATCCCTGCAGCAGTAATTACCTCTTTCCTTCTTAACTATTATCAGAATTCAGCAAAATTGAATGTTTCCCTCAGCTATTCTCCAGCAGCCAACAACCCGTAGCATCGCTGCAGCTCTTCTGCTCGAAGCTTCCCCCTTCTGTTCGAACTATTGAGAAGAGCAGTGGGAAGGGAGGAATAAATGCTTAAGGTTTCAGTGCTTTACTTGACCTATATAATGTTATTATATTATAATGCATTCTCCACTAACCCTTTCATCCGCTCCCAGTAGTTGGATTCAAATCAACCAATGCATGCTTGGCTAAGTGGGACTATAGTGGAAACTGCCAGCAATAATGAATAGATAAATTTCCACTAAATTAATTAATAGCCATTTCAGCCATTAGTGGAAACAATAGACTTGATCTAATTGAAATTCTGGGTATTATAGAAAATGGGCAGAGAGAAATGAGTGAGAAGATGACTCCTTTCTATTTAGAGAGAGAAAAGATATTGGAAAAGAGGTAAAGAGAGGGGACTATTTGGTAGAGGGAGATATGAGGAGAGAAGATTAATGAGAGATGTATTAACTATATATTAGAGAGAGAGAAGAGTAGAGAGAGCTAGAGGGAGATATAGAGAATGGATAGAGAGAGAGAGGGTGGACTTTGGCTCATGGTAGCTCAAGCAGGTGTTGGCGGCGAGATGGTTGGCCAATGGCGTTAGGGCGGTGGCAGGCTAAGAAAATTTGGAAAGGACGAAGTTTGTGGCTGTTGAGAGGCATGCGGGTGTCTAAGAGGAGTTGGGAGCGATGATTAGAGGTGTATGACGAGAAGGGGCTTTGGTGCTAAGTGTGGGGAAGAGGTGTGATGCCAGTGAGGAAGGAAATAGGAAAGCATTAGACAACAATAGCTGTGAGAAGGTAAGAGCGTCTAGTGAGAGTGAGCACTAAGGGTTACGAGCACAAGACAAGAGTGTAGGAGAGTGCACACGAATTGGGATGCATACGAGGAGCGAACATGAGGGGAAAGCACAAGCTGCAGGCTTCATTCATATTATTTATATTAAGGTGAGTGAGTGGGCGTAAGCAAGTGGGGCTAGTACGTCAAGTGAGTAAGCAGGCGCAAACGAACAATAATGCATCGTCAAGCAATTGGGTGAGTGAGCTATAATGTGTCTACATAACTTGTATAAATTTTCCAATCTCTTTGTATATGTTTAATTTTAAAAGCTTTGGCATTTTAATGAGGGTTGAAGTTTAGAATTGTATAAAATTTTAGGTATCAAAAAGTTAATGGGAGCACTGTGGTGCTAGCCTAAGTGGCGCTGTGGCGATGAGCTCTTTGTTTAGAGAGCACTAAGGTTCTGGAGGGAGCATTGGGCCACTGCGCACTCTATCCAGGAGCATCGAGAATATTCTGACAAAGCGAAGTAGCGATAAATACTACCATGAGTTTTTATATATAAGAAAAATCTAAATTCATTTTCATTTTCTCATCCCATACCCTTACCTCACTCGGTTGCTGGAGATGAGAAGGGAGAGGGGAAAACAGAGAGAAAGAAGAAAGGTTTTGACGGCCATTGTGCGGGATTCATCTGTCAGGCTAGTCAAGGATATTAAAGAGCTTAAGGTAGGTTTTTGTTCCTCCATTTCGATTTTCAAATTGGTTGGACAAACTAAAAATTATGGGATTTAAACCATTTTATTCAAGTTGTACTAGTTTTTCTCTGTATAAATTTATGTATGTTGTAGCGCTTTTTATTTTTAACAATTTAACTAGTAAAGTTTAAAATTTCATCAGGTGATTTTCACGTATGAATTTTGGAATATTTTATGAATATGGGGTTAATTATATTGAAAAGTGTCACAGTTCAATAAAATCCCCTAAACATTGTTCTGAATATCTCTCGTGAATGTTTATTTAAAATGCCACTGTTAAACAATATGTCTAAGTTTTATCACTATATTTCCAACTAGGATGCAAGTATATGTTGTAATTTAAATCTGAACGTTGAAATGTCCATGTTCATATTCATGTTCTCATGTGAAATTGCATTGCATATGTTGGATGTTATGTGGGGAGATGATCAAGTTCAATTATAAGTTATGTTATTGGCCCATGCATATTTATGTTTATGTATTCATCCTTCTGTATTCTACAGGAGTGAAATGACAAATTAGAGTTATAAGTGGAAGTGGAATTATAAAAGGGGAATCATGTATATTTCTATCTATCTTATATAGATATTAAATTTAATCAAGTGGAAGTAGAGTTATAAGCAAACATCGAAACATATGCATGTAACTTAAATGAATTTTATTTCTAAGTTAAGTTTAAATAGCATGTGTTATGTTCAAGTCAATTACAAATGAACAAGTTATATTATTAATAAGTACAAGTGCAATTAAAAGTGATCAACTTATTTTAGTGACACTCACAAGTGCTAGTAAAAACAACTAATTTAGTATTATTTGCAAGTTCAAGTACAAGTATTCCTACGTGACTGTTATATTTTAATTCACTTATTCCTATTGCAAGTGGAAAGCTTTATATAATTGATAGAAATCATATTTGTATCAAGAGCACTTATAAGTGGTGATACTTTATAACCAAGAAATTTAATCGATAAGTGAAAACCTTTCGGTTTTAATGCTTTTCTTATAATTATTCATTTATTATTATTGAATAATTAAAATAGAGAAAAAGGAGACCTACTAAGCGACTGGGTTGCTCATTCTAAGTTTATGTTCATATTTTCAGGAAAAGAAAAAGAGTCCCGCCAGTAAACAAGATAGTTGATCAAGTTGAGTTCGGTCAGAGCGGAGTGATAGAAAAGTATTATTTTGTAGTCAAGTTTATTTATGTATTTTGAAGTATTGAACTTCTTCTAGACTAATATAAATCAATATTTTGAAAAGAAATGAATCACATGATTTGTGTATCCTTTATAGATCATGTTGAATATTGGATGATTTGTTGGTAGAACTGAAGATTGAAGTTAAACTAGATTAAATTGGGATCAATTATTCCCTCAATCTTGGGGAATTACATGAGCAATGATAGCTGATTCCAAGCAATAAATATTTATAGGAGGGTGACACATGCGGGCAAGCAGCACACATGGGCAAGCACCAAGCGAGCATGTGGAGATGAGCAAGTGAATGAAGATCAAGCATGCATTCTCTGCTGCATGCGAGAACCTGAGTGGAGCATGCGTGTAGGTCACGAGGAAGGGGAGGTGGATAGGGCTATGAACCACATTTGGATACCAAGCTAAGAGAAAAAGGAATTTTTGTGTACTATTTAGTAAAGAAACCCTTTATTTATAATAAGAGGCAATACCCGGAAGAACACCAAACTGAGCATGGTCCAATTACCATAAAACAGAAGCATTCCTAAACAAAGCTAGTGCTAACAGAGCCCACTCCACTTGAATAGGGAGACAAAACTCCCTTTGCCATATCATTCTTTCAATTGCCTAAGTAGAGTGTTGGCTCAAGAAAATAGCACGAATGCATGAATCCCACTTTGCAGTCATAGCATTTCATCTTACTTAAGTCAGATTGTAATTAACCAGATTTTTCTGAGGGTAGTGTCTGGGTTTAATTAGATCTGGGATCCTTACTTCCTATGAGTGCAAGCACTCATAATTAATTACCCCTCTTAATAGGTAAGAGAGAACTCTCGATTAAGGATGAATAAATTTTAGGTAATTTAGACTAAATTGTGGGGAAGATGGAGGTAAACCCGATCAATATCCCATGGTTCTGTCATCCCGGGTATACCATAGATTTCTGTCTACCAACACTAACAATCATTGATCGTAGTGTCCAGTGAATCTGATTAGCAGCCATGAGTTACCTCCTCATAGGGATCCCGAGTAGACTGAAGTGATTAGATGTGGGCTTTAATTTGATTAGATGTTTTGGGATTTACATCTATTAGAATACTCAGAGATTTATTTAGTTTGGGATTTATGACTTGATTTAGAAGTAACCCAGGAATTTGGTTTGGAGCGGGTCTTATGGCTTCTTTAGGAAGCAGCCCAGGTATCTAGATTTGGGTTGGGACTTACGGCTTTCGTATAAAGTAGCCCGGGGATTTGATTTGGAATGGGGCTTAATGCTCTATTTATGAGTTGTCCAAGGATAGGTCTTACAACTTAACTCTATAGCAAGGCTGCTAGAAAAATTTAATTGTTTGGATAGGTCTTATAACTTCCCTTACGAAGTAACCTGAAAAGCGGGTCTTACAACTTAATCCTTTTAGCCTATGATGCCCATAAAGTTTGATTCGAATGTTTGTTGGAAGATTCAGTGGTTTCCTTAGAAGTTGTTTGGTTATTTGTATGAGCGTTAGGGTTGTTGTACTTTATTTTAAAAGTATCCCTAACATATGGAACTTACTACTTCACTTAGAAGTGGCCCATTGATGGGTCTTACAACCTAACCCTATAAGCTAGGATGCCCGAGTGAGAGGTCTAGGATTGTATTATCACATAAACATTTCCCTCAGAGGTCGGACTTACGACTTCTACTAGAAGTAACCGATGTTTTAATTGGGGGTTAGGGGTAGGTCAATTTTACCTAAAACTTTTCCCTAAGGTCGGGCTTACTGTTTTCCTTTGAAAGTTGTCGGATAGTGGATCTTACAATCAAGTTCTTATAAACAAGGCTGCCCAGATGTTTTGAGTATGATTATGTGTTTGTATAGACAGTAGTTGCTTATATAATGTTTGGAGATTTGTTCTGTAGTTGTTTGAGTTGGTTTAAGTTTATGATTTTGACACTTCGGGGTTTTGACACTGGCGTCAGTCTTTTAGTTATTCTATGCTCGTAATTTTTTTCCTACTACAGTAGTCCACTACTCTATCTATTTTTTTGGCTCTGTTGCTCTGCTAACTTTTTCATACTTAGCTTTTCTTGCTTTTCAGTACTCAGTTCTACCTACAGTAGCTTAGATTTATCAGCATTCATTCAATTTATTTATGATGTACTGACTCTTCATTTGTTTGTTTGCAGGTGCTCGTAGTCAATAGTTATAGCAGCCAGGGCTTGCACTTGTAGAGGATAGAGCCCACATGTAGCTGCAGCCTGTAGGAGCTCATATAGGGGAGCTTTGGAGAGCATGCAAAGGAGTTCAGTTTGAGTTGGTAGAGTTGTTGTTTGGAGAGGTTGCACAATTTGTTTGAGAGTTTGAAGAGTAGTGGTGTATATGTCATTTAGTGAAAACTCCTCTTCCCCCCTCCCTTTTTATTGGATTTTTTTATTTTTATAATTGTTCATTTGATTAATTAAAAAAAAATACTTTCAGCTTTTAACTCAGATTTTAAATTGCTTTTATATTTAAATTATTTTAGGTTTTTAAAACTCTTGAATTTACAAAAAGCTCTTGTATTTTAAATACTCTCGGATTAAGAATTTTCATTTAAAAATGCTCTCAGATGTAAATTTAACCAATTAATTTTAATTAGTTAATTAATTTGAATAATCAATTAATGAGATAATTTGTTGCGAGTCTTGTTATTCCATTAACTGAAGGTAGAAAGATGGTGTTGTGAAAGTTAGAGATTTCTAACATTTCAAAAGGAATATCATTTAAAATATTACAGCAATTCAAAGTCTTCCACTTAATGTTACTTGTGTTAGAATTTTTAAAGATAGGTCTCATTTAGAGACACTCAAGACAGTCTCATTTAAAGACCTTCAAGGCATCCCAAAAATAGTCTTTGGGCTAAAACGATAGCCAACAAATTCTCACTTATGCTGAGTGGCATTTGGGAGAGTAATGAGTAGGGTAAAAATAAATAAGAGAAAATTCTTGCCCCTTCGTCTCATAGAAAAATTTTAAGGTAGGCTCTTAATAATAATTCAAGTGAGCCTAATTCAAAGGATGATTGCAAAGGTCTTTAAAAGAATGAAATATTTAGATTTAGAGGGACCAAAGGAGAATGAGTGTTTGTAGGTTCTCCACTCTCATGCATTTGACGATATAACAGACTTTAAAGATCTCAATTAGTCAATTATTTTGATTAATATTAATCAATTAATTCTTATTAAACATTAATTAACTAAATTAGTTAGTTAATATTTAAAAGTCAATTTTTAACACTTTAGTTGAATCAACATTCAAATTGAATTTCCCTTTGGATTTTGAGGAAATTTCGGCAGCCTCCCGGTGTCACCTCCCCACCGAGGGAGAAATCGGGGCGGCATTTGCCGAAATTTCTTCCTACCCGGACCTAAGGTCAACGGCGTAGGGCCTTCGAATTTAAACCATCCCACCAAGATCTAAGATCGACTGCGTGGGGTCTTCAAATTTTATTTCATCCCGCCCAGATCTAAGATCAATGGCGCAGGGGCTTCTAATTTAAAATCATCCGCCCGGATCTAAGATCACAGCGTGGGTTTCCGAATTCTAAACCATCTCGACCGGACTTAAAGTCGGCGACGCGAGGTCATTGACACCTGTTTGAAAGTTTTTTTTATCACTCTCTCCTTTTTTTAACATTATAATTATAATAATTATAATATAATTATATTTATAATTATAAATATAATTATATTATAATTATTATAATTATAATGTTAAAAAAAGGAGAGAGTGATAAAAAAAACTTTCAAACAGGTGTCAATGACCTCCGAAGGAGCAACCCTTGCGATCTCTATTCCTCCTATGAAGGACAAGTCGAACGGCAACGATGGAGCCGAGGAGCGACTCGTCCGATGTCTGCGAAGCAACGAATTCGGACAGCGACAAAGGAGCCGCAGAAGCGACGCGTGCAATCTCTGCCTCCTGCGAAGTAACGAAGCTGAATGGCTACGAGGGAACCGAAGGAGCGGCGCGTGCAATTTCCGCACCTCTGGTGAAGCAACGGAGCCAAACAGCAACGACGAAAAGAGGAGAAGAAGGGCGAACCCTAGACTCTTCTTGCGAAGTAACGAAGTCGAACAACAACATTGGAGTCGAAGGAGCGAAGTGAGCGAGCGTAAGTTCCTTTTTTTTTGTTCTATCTTTCTCCCTTTTATCGTGAAGTAGCGGTTATTGTGCGAAGAGATGCGTCATTTTGGCAAGGTGGGGCCGGCGGAGGCAATTGCTTTTCCTCACATTGATTCAAAATTTCTTCTCTTTTTTTTTTATAGTCAACATAGAGTGACAATAACAATTATTAGCTTGAGTATCTCTTCATCCTATATTCTTATCGTTAGTTCTCAGTTTAACGAAACTGAAATTGATATTTTAGGTCTTTTGGTCTTCATTATCTATTTTTTAACCTATTTTGCCAAAGAATTCTTCCATTGTTCAGATTGGAGCATGTCAAATTAGGTCCATGTAAAAAACCTGAACAATTAAATTTTGTTCTGAACATTGCATAGAAAGCCAACGACCATTCATATGAATGAGATAGGGATTAAATAGAAATTCATAGTGTAGTCCTGCTATGACTAGGAAATATTGTGGCGTCAAAATAATACAAATTGCCTGCGATATGAATTCTAGTTTTTAATAGCTTCTACAAAGTCCTAAGCCCGTCAGAAAGTCACAGCAACGTGATTAATTTTGACCTTCAAATCAACCAAGGTTTATCAATTTAGGTGAAATCCAACTGACTATGATAAGAAGACGATTTGATAGAAATAAGAAATATTAACAAGTTCTGAAAAATATACTCAATTGAAGATCTATATTTAAAAAAATATATTAATTTTGTGTAAATAGGCATCAGAGCAAGAAAGATGGGGAAAAAGGAATACCTCGCCCCCATTAATGCCACCATCGTAACATGGATGAAGCATAAGGGCACGAGAAAGGTAAGGGATCCATTGTCCTGCTAGAAAATCTCTCCGGATCATCTCCACACCACCTTCGTAATACTACATCAGAAAAGAACATCATATAAGCTTGCATCATTTGAATATTTGGTACAAATGTGTACAAAAACAACACTTGAAGCCTGTTATACTGAACAAAAAGCCACAAGTATATATTGTTACAACCTCAAGCGTGTTCCTTAAAAATGGCTCTTCATTAAAATAATCTCTTCGTACAAAGACAAATGGCAGCCTATATGCTAATGCTTCGCTGAATGTGCCATAACCAATCTTCCCTGAAATTATGGGTTCATTTGATAAACCAAAACTCAGTTGAAATCAATTATACTAAAGAAATTTTGTAATTGGTACCATTTAAGATTATTACCAAGCATGCAATCTGATGCTGCTATCAAATCAGGTGTGTAAGCATCTTTTCTAACTTTTATAAAGTTTGGAGGAAGCTCTTGTGTATCGGATGCACCGCATACCTTCAGAAAATGGAAGTTCGTGTAAAGACAAGCATCTTGAAGGCCATCTAAATTTAATTCATAACAATGTGCGGAGTAGTATACCAGGCACAGCCAACCAGAAGGTAACCACTCTTCCTGAAGCTTCCAGTCAGCTGGCTACAAGGATACAAAAAGGGGGAAAATAAACCATGGTCTAGGAATCGTTAAAAAATTAGGAATATAAAAAACCATTTGGAAAACCAAAGTATTAACAAAACAAAAGGAATGCAATATCAGTTTGCAGCAAATAATCGTTGGCATTTTGAGGATACCTGAGGTGAATGTAGCATACAGGTTCTGCAATAAAAACACATTGATACTAGTTGGATTCATTTTTGTAACATGTTTCATAGCAGGCCTGGATAAACATTTAGGTTGTTCCAAGATGACTGTGAGGTCGATACTCAAATCATTGAAACCACATAGCTATATTGTATGATAAGATTGCACATAAATCCCTCCCTATAACAGTATTAAAGGGATCCCAAGGAGGACCAGGAAAGCTTAGTAATAGAGAGAAGAAAATTCTAGCCGTTGGCCCTCTGATATGTACAATTCCTTCCTGTTGCTTTGCTGGAGGAGCGCCGGTGCACCACCCTCCCCTTCTATCCCTCCTTTACATGAAGTCTGCTCACCTTCCTTCCTCCTCCCTGACCAGCCCATATAATAAACATCAGCTTGCTATGCTCCATAAAATGTTGCTATCCGGGTCATATTTTCCACACCACCCCAAGAACTCCAACCACCCAAACTTCCCTCAAGGAGCAGAAGTAGAAGCAAAAAGCCAAGGCATAACCCCACCAACTCATCTTCCTCACTGCAACAAAAACCCTAACCAGAACCCACAATCTAAGGCCTCTGAGCCAACCTTAAAATAGGTTGGCAATTCTTAAACAAACATTCCATCCAAGTCTAAACTCCAATTTAGGACATTTTTTAATACCATCTTCAGCCTTCCCCTCCTCTCAATCAATTGAAGCTCAAAACAAATTCTCGGCCCCAACCTCAAACAACCTCTTTCTGATGTCCAACAAACCATTCTATAGGCTATTCTAAAACAAACCTTGCCCCCAAAATCTACTAAGGCCAAAAAGTCGCCCACTCCCCTGCCCGGAACCGCCAAATCTTCCTGTCATCGCCTCTTGGAATGTAAGAGGCTTTAATGGTTTGGATTGGATTCTTTCTTCTAAGAATCTGATCCAAACCTTCAACATCAATATTTTTTATATCTTAGAAGCTAAAGTCAACTTTGACCTCTTACCAGACAACTGGTTTTGTAATTCTCATTATGTTTTTTGGCAACGAAAGCTCCACATACAATTTCAATTGCAGCAATCCTGGCGAGATCTAGATCAAATGGAATGCTAATGTGGCTCATTTCAACCCCATTCTTGTTAATAACCAAATTATTCATGGCTCTGTAATTATTAGGAACACCACTTTGTACTTCCTCTCGGTCATCTATGTATCCAGCAATCCTTTCTGAGAGGACTATGCTCTGGGATATCTTAAGGAACATTTGTTGTTCGATCTCCCCGATCAACTCTCATTGGGTTGTCATTGGAGACTTGAACTGCTGCAAGCGCCAAAAAGAGAAAATGATATTTCATTTCATACTTGCTTGGGAAACTAAAGGAAAATGATATATAGCCCTTATGTTATCATTTTCAACTTTGGCGCTTGCAGCAGTTCAAGTCTCCAATGAAAATGATCACCCCCTGCTTGGGAAACTAAAGGAAAATGATATTTCATTTCATACTTGCCCGCACATATAGCTATTTTGATTTTCATTAGCTAACCAGAGCATTAAAAAAAAAGGCTCCAGCCGATGCAGGGTTTGCCAAACTGTTGATGTATGTGGCCTTGCCATATGTGCGGAGGGGCTGCCATGTTCAAGTCATAATGGAGACAAATTCAATGTTGTTCCATGCTAAATCTCAATATTTATTATCATAAAAAGTTAAATTTTACATGACTTCCTGCATTTTTTATATGCTTCAGCAAAATAGAACCCTCGTGTTTTTGGTTGAGCTTTGAAGAATAAGTACACATGGTTTTGACAGATATCCAATGAAAAGAAACAGAGAGAATTTCGGTTGCAATAATGAATGGGGACCATTTCGGTTTTAGAACATCAATATTTTTCAAGTAGTATAATTATCTCCTCATGGTCTAAGAAATTCAACATTAAACAAGTTTAAGAAAAAGAGAATGGAAACACTGGCTAGTGAAACTAAAGGAAAATGATATTTCATTTCATACTTGCCCGCCAAAGTTGAAAATTAATAGCTTGACATCCTCTCCAATTCCAAGCTCCATTCTCACCTGGTTAACAGATCTAGGATAAGCTAAAGCATACAATACAGTCAGCCACCTGCAAATTTCTATTTTCTAGTAGAACTCATACCTCTGATCGGGATTTATGTACTCTCCTGACAACCAGTGGAACATCAATAGCATCCCTGAAAGCAGGCACTTCATGATTTATGATAACAGTCAGTAAGTTCTATCTAAGGAAAACATAGGGGAAATTTGAGAACAGACTTAAGAATTGGCCATACATACTTGGGGAATAACCAGGAAGCCTGATCACAAACTCACAATGAGAATAGTCTTCAGCTATCTGCAAAAAAATACGATAAGATTAACATAATAATCCTAAATCTGCAGTGGAGATTACGAACAAGTCTTTTATATGCATGTAAGAGCTGTTTAACTTTTACTCTTTTCATGCATATATGACCATTCTTTTCATGCAGTCTATTGCAAAACATTAATTGATGGGTATATCACATCCCAGTCCATAGGTCAAAGCATTGCTCACTTTGGCTCACATTTTTAGAAATCAATAGCGTCCCTGAACCAGATTAAACGCTTTATCTTGATCCTTTCATGACAAATCCTTTAGAAAATTCTTCAAAATCCTAAATGCCATTCACTTATAAGATGAGTTGGGCAACCTGAATGGGACAAACTAATAAAGACTATACCACCCAAAACTTGGAAACTCATCGTAATCCAAGTGTAAAAAGAATTTGTAGAAGAGCACAAGTATCAAAGTAGGCCAGTGTGCACATTAAACATCAGTACCGATGATGGGGACATCGGAGCTTGGAAAGTTTATCAGAGGCGTGGCCGTCGATCTACGGCCACGATCGCGCCGATGTATTTTTAAGTTGTCATATGTATTTGTCTTTTATTTATTTATGTTTGTATTTGCTTTAGTTGTTTTCCCCTTTTACCCCTTACTTAAGGGCGGTCATGTGTAAGCCCAAAGGACGATGTCGTCTTTTATTTTGAGTCCCTTGTATGAGGCTATATATAGCCCTTATGTTCTCCTTTGAAGTTAATAAATGAATGATCAAATTTTCTGCATTGTGAGTTATTGCGAGAGCTTGAGAGAGTTGGAAGAGAAATCCCTTGATGAGGGAATCGGATCACCCACCAACCTTGGAAGAGTCCGAGTTTGTGGCTTGTTTTACTTGTTCTTTTCTTTCTAACCTCCCTCTCTCCTCAATCCTCCAATCCACGACTTTCCCCCACCTCAAGCCACCGGCCACCACCACAAAGCCCCACCATCGGTCACCAATACCTCCACCCTCACCCGTTGGCTAGCACCCCAACCCCCACCCTCCACCCGAACCCATCTCCCTCCACACCACCCACGACCAAGCCCACCTACCGCCGGCCCCCTCCCCTTTGGACTTGCCCCCCATCAATGCTTGCAATTACTTCCTTCCTAATTGGGGTTTAATATTTTAGGTAAGTCCATTATTATGCAAATTCAAATCTATTTGAATTTGAAATTGTAATTTAAAATACAAATCCTATTTTAAGAAAGTTACCAAATTTCAGCCCTTTGAATTTTAAAATAAATTGGGAAGTAATTAAGCCCTTCCTAATTTACTAATCCATTTAAAGAAGGCTTGATTAATAATAGCCTAATAAATAAGACTACTAAACTGGTGATTAATAATTAATACAAAAAGTCTTATTAGTAATGCATTAAGCAATTAACAAGTTATCTAATTAATGTATTAATAGTTAACTAGGATATTAAATAAGCTCTATATGCATGTCATAATAATATCCTTTTTGTTTATTTAAATAACTTATACCAGTATCACAATAATTTTTACCGCGTAGCTTCAGCTGTTATAGCACTCTAACAAGCAATCTGAAAAGATATTTTAGCAAACAATTAGCTGCTTTACTTTTATGAACAAGACAGCTCAGCGCTGCAATTAGTTTTTTTTTTTTTTTTCCCTTACTAAATACTGATGAGTATCCAGATCTGGATACTAACCTAGCAAATTAAGACATTAATACATCAACTCAGAGGTACAAAAAAGAAAATCAGAGAACCACAAAACCTTTAAGTCCTTTTATACAACAAAATTCAAAAGTCAATGTTCTTTATCTGTTATATTATTACCAAGAAGGCTTACGTCCCTTGTAGAATAGTCACATGTTTAGCTTTCCTCTTGAAGTATATAACAGCACGACAGCAAAATTATTAAAGTTTTGTTTTTCCAACGGACCTGAGTGGGAAAATATCAAATGGATTAAAAAAGTGGTCAAATAACAGCAGCAACAAGCCTGTCTGTTGGGACAAATTATTCTGTGCCGACGGCGAACGCTGTCCACAAACCAACCAAAATGCGCCACGTCGCCCCCTTCTCAGTACCCGACTTGGTACTGTTGACGTGGCGCATTCTGATTGGTCTCCGGACGGTAAACTGCGTTCTGCGTATGCACAGAATAATCTCCCGTGTGTTGGGAGTTAAAACTTGGGACTTTTTCAAATTTCTCAACAGTCCGTAGTCATGTCAACAAGTTATGATCTTACTTCTTGAAGAATGAATAATGCACAAGTATTTGACTGATTAACCTAAACTGCTCCTACAATATTCAATTAAAAGCGTTTCTAAATGGTAATCATCTGGATGAATGGGTTTAATTAAAATTATTTAAATTTTATGCTATGAGCATAGAGAGCCACCTTCATATGCAGAAGATGGATTACTTTGTGATTCTCCAGGATAAGTTCAACTAATCCATTAGCAAGATGAAGTAACTAGATTATTTGCTACGTTAAAGTGAAGCAAAAATAGCTAAAAGAAATAGAAAATTTGGAAGTTGCAGGTTCATGATGGTGGTTTACCAACCATTTGGAGCCAGAGCAACCTTAGGTATAGATGAAAGCACAAAAACACAGGAAAATTAATATCAGACTGTGTATCTTTGATCAACATTCAAGTTTGAGTGAAATGATAATGATTACACACCTGCCAAACAATAGAATGGTGCTGAAATCCTTCTGTCATGATATATTCTGCATAAATAAAATCCCAACTAGGAAAGAAAACTTGCATTAGATAACCATCATCATTAGCATTATCGTAACTATATGAGTTCGGTTTTATAAATCCCCATTCTCCATCAATTCATAATGAGCATTGCATAAAATGTTAAACCTATTTAGCACAATTTCTCTGCAGAACTGCCAACCACGTTAACTTAGGTCCCATTTCATTCCTTATCTTTCAACATTAATTATTTACCCATTGATGCGGATTGTTGCCTTGGTTCTGGGGATTATAACTTTGTCGCTGACTACTGAGAAATGTTATGCATTTAATGAAAGTGGGTTTTAACACAGATGCAACCTGATAAAAGATGCTTAAATTTTTGTCTGAGATATTTTTCTTCAAAATTAGAACCAAACACAGCTTGGACATGCCCCGACATGCCAGTGACATGCATAAGACACATGAAAGAAACGTTACATGAAATTTCCAATATAGTTAGCCAATTTGATTTTAATTCAGTGTGGCATCTTAAAACTCCCCTTCTAGCTCCAATCCCTCAGCGTGGAATGAATTAAGAGAATTAATACAAAAGAAATATCTTGAAAAAAGAGTTTTTATTATAGGAGATTTAAATGGACATGATGGTGGAGAGATAGATGATTTTAAAAGCATTCATAGTAGCTATAGGTTTGGAGCAACTAATGAAAATGATAA
Source organism: Dendrobium catenatum (assembly GCF_001605985.2). NCBI lineage: Eukaryota > Viridiplantae > Streptophyta > Magnoliopsida > Asparagales > Orchidaceae > Dendrobium > Dendrobium catenatum. The sequence goes on along the minus strand of NW_021320070.1, from coordinate 6,837,026 downwards.
GACCATGTTAGATTTTTTTTTAATACCTTATTTAAAAAAATATATGAACATCTTAACATTTATATGAATGGATATAGTAAAACTCAGATTGGTCATTTTCTTATAAGAAAAATAGATTGTTTAGATTGCAAAGATTATAAAGTTATTTCGAGCGAAATTTTACGTATCTAACATCGCTAATCAATTTTTGACTTAAGATGAAGGGAAAAAATAAAAAATAAAGTAAAACATTATTATAGGATTAGATGGGAGCATTTAAAGAATATTAATAAAAATATTTTTTAAAGTAAAATTCTAGATCTTAAGATTTTGCCTGTGCATGAGAAAGCTAATGCATATTTTTGCTTTGATCATGGATTTTCTCACTATACATTTGCAAGAGGTACCCTGGTGGCTAGTGCATGCTTTTTGCTAATGATATTCTTTATGTTGATAAGATTAGAGAGGGGGTTGAAGGTAAACTTGAATTATGCAGGAGGTCGATCTTAGAGTCGAAAGGCTTTAGTTTGAGTAGATCTAAAAATTAATATATGGAGTGTAATTTTAGTAATAATAGATCTAGTAAATGATTATGACTTTGGACGATTAAGTCAATGATAAGAGTACATGTTTTAGATATCTTGGGTCTTTGTTCAAAGTTATTGTGAAATAGAAGAAGATATTATTAGTAGAATTCAAGTTGAATTGTTGAAGTGGAGGAATGCATCGGGCTTGTTGTGCGAAACCTGCAATGTTTTATAATACAAAATGTTGTCCACTAAAAGATAACCATATTATGTTAAGTATTGCGTAGATGAGGATGCTCATGTGGATGAGTGGCTTTACTCTTAGAGACAGGATATGAAATGAGCATTAAAGTGAAAAGGTTGGAGTAGCGCCAGTGGAAAATAAGATAAAAGAGAATCGCCTTAGATGAATTGGTCACATAAAATGGCTGCCTTCCGATGACCCGACTAAGAAAGTAGATGTATTAGATTTGGCTTATGTTAAGCAAGGTAGAGGTATACCTAAAAAGATTTGGTTAGAAAATACTAGAAATGACCTTTCTTTTATGGTTACAAAATGTTGACACTAAGTGTTTGTTTCTGTATTACATTGTGTTTGTTTGGGCTTTACAGGCTATTCATGATCTGTAAATCCTAAGTTCCTTTGTATAGACAACATACATCTAATCCTCCTATTTGCATGAGAAAAACAAATACCCTAAACCACCCTGCATCAAATTGGCATCAAAGCTTATGATTGAATCATCATATCAACTAAATGTATAAATATCAAATATATTAAAAAATTAATAAACGAGGCAAGTTATGTATAGGATAGATTTATGATTCTAGTAAATAACAATGTAACTATCATGCGATTCAAAATTACATTACTACATTCAATAAAGGGCATTACCTCAAAAAAGTTATAAAGAGAATCAATAATTCCAAAAAAAAAATTCTTTAACATTATCATTTTGATTCCCAAAACGTTGAAGTTATTGAAATAAAAAATTAGTGGGATATGCTCAATTATTTCCCAAATGAATCAAAGGTTGCCAAATCGCATCCTTTAACCCCAATAGAAGTCAATATCACTTTTCTTTTGCAATAGAAATAAGTTAAGCATACCTCAATAGTGGAATTCTACTTCATATTGCATTATGGATCAATCTCTTTGTACCAGTAAGATGAATTTATCTTGCATGCGCCACCTTGCAGAAAGAGCACGAACTACTACTAGAAAATATTTACAAAATCATCCCACTTGATATATTGTTGGTTCCACTACCAAACTTTTCTTGCAAACATCCTTGCCACCATCTTTCTGCTTCATCCTCCAAAGCGAAAGTGGCAAGCATGACCCTTATCTCGAGAGAGCAGGACAGGCCATTAACAATGTTCTCGACTCACAGTAACAAATTCTCTCATGCTCAATTGGTCCTTGAGAGCCAAAAAAAGAGAGGTGACTTCATATCCTATAGCAACTTCAGATACTTATCCATTGGAGTGCCTCCGCTTCAACTAGCTTGGGACCTATGATGCACCGACACACCTCTTGAAGAGAGAATGTAGTGTTGATCATGTGTCGGTCACGGACACATGCCCGACACGGCTGGGACACATTTCCGATTAAAATAATGTTTAAATTTAATCATGACACAACTGGGACATGTGTGTCCTAATTTTTTATGATAAAATTATTTTAAATTATAAAATTTTTATATTTACTAAATCAAATAAAACATCACATTCGCTCGTATATACATCAATACGATTATTGAAAGGAATAATTATAAGAGAATGAATTTTTTTTAAAGAGGGAATAATGATTATTGAAAACCATTATACCTACCTTTGTTTGCCATTTTTATTGACATGGAATAAGAAGAATTTTGATTATGAGTAAAATTGTCCCTGGTGACAACAGTGCCATTGGACCAAGCTTCTATGTTTACTTCTTGCATCATCGTAACCTCAAGTTAGGGGTGTAAACGAGTCGAGTTTTGACCTTATCGACTCGGCTCGTCAGCTGGAAGGTGGGCTCAAACTTGAGCTCAAGCTCAAAAAATGAGCTCAAACTCAACTCGACCCACAGTAAACAAGCTCGAGCCACACTGTGACATGATGTCCACCAGGCAGAATTTGAATCGCTAGCAGAATTTCATTTGGGTATAGTCGGGGTTTGAATCAAGGTTTAGGCGGAATTTAAAAAAAATAACATTTAATATTAATTTTTAATAATATTTAAATAGTAATAGTGATTCGAGCAGGCTCGCGATTCGAATCTCATCAAGCTCGAACTCGAGCACGACTCATGAGCTCAATAGCTCAAGCTCGCGAGCCCATAAACGAGTCGGCTCACGAGCCGGCTTAGCTCACTTATACCCCTACCTCAAGTTCCTCAACTCTAGCTTCCCTTCTTGCATCATCATTTATAATAAGCATTAAATATCTATAATGATCATTTAATAACCAAACACCAACAAAACATATTCACCTGATACAACTTCCTATGTAAGTTTTTAACATATGCAAACCAAAAAAATTATATAAACAAGACCAAAAAAAAGTTCCCCAAATGATATAGAACTAAATAAAGCAATTGAAGTTTTCAAATTCATAACACATACATTACATATTTATAAACAAAATTTATTTTTTTATTTACTCATATTTAATTGCTTATTGATTTATGTTTTCTGTATTTATTTAATTTTGCATTATTAAAATTTAATTTTTATATACTTATTAATAATAAATAATCTATCATGAATGATTTATAAATGCAAGTTCATAATGTGAATTTTGTATAAAATTTATGAGTGTAAATTTATTTAAATATATAACATAAATTAGCAATAATTTCTATTAAATTTATATGTTTATATGTGAACTAAATTTAATTTTTAATCACAACTTATATTATTGCATCATTATTACATCATTATTATATCATTCATTTCTTATTTAAATAACTTTTATATTTAATACATCATCTAATTCAACCATCATTTAAATCCCAATCAAGTCATTGAACTTTGAATTTGTCCTCTCTTCGATTCAATATCTAGTCTTACTTTCACAACATTGATTCTCGCATTACCATCAAGATTTTCCTTAAAATGATTAGCAACTAAATGTGAATTAAAATTAAGTGAGACTTACATTGCTTTATGATGCAAAATATTGGACATTAAAAGAGAAGCATAAAATTAAGTTAAGTGTTGCAAAGATGAGGATGCTCAGATGGATGTGTGAATTCACTCTTAGAGACAGAATGTGAAACAAACATATATGTGAAAATGTTGGAGTAGCTCCAGTGGAAAATAAGATTAGATTTAAATGAGAATTTGACTATTAACATGACAAATGGAGAAAAAGGATTCATGTATCCGACCTCATATAGTGGGATAAAGGCTTGATATTGTTGTTCAATGGAACAAGTAATCTTAAAATGGCAACTTTAGCATACTCTATGATAATAACTATTAGAAAAGATATTATAGATAAAAAAATATATAGAGTGATTGAATTATAGAGATGTTAAGGGGCTATTTGATTGGCTAAAAAAGGAATGCAATTCAAAAGGAATACTTTTGAGTTGTTTGAACGAATGTAGAGTAAATGCAATTGAATGATTTTTTTTTTTATTAGAAGTAATGAATGTAGAGTAAAGTCCTAAATGGTGATGGTTGTCGGCGGGCAGCTGACGTCAAAGGGCGGCGGCGGCAGCAGTGGTCGGCGACAAGCGGCAAACGGCGATGGCCAACAAACAGCGGTGGCCGCGGTCGAGGCAACAACGGGGCAGTGGAGGTGTCCAGAGGGCGATGGCAGGGAGGCGGAGACAGCAGGAAGCTGATGGCGATCAAGCGAGCTTGTGGTGTAAACGATTTTCATTCAAAATCGGAGGAGTTTGATTTACAACAAAATTAAATGCTTCACTTTACATTACATTTACTATACTTTGCATCATTTTGTATTCCAACCAAACACCAAAATTTATAAAACTCTTGTATTTGGAATAATTTACACCCTAAAGCAACTCAACCAAATAACCCCTAAAAGAAGCACATGTTAAAGTTAATCTAGGCATTTACAACATATGATAGAAAATATACCAATAAGATTCATAAACATAGTTGATGTGGAAGGATTAGGAAGAAGAGGGGATAGAAAAATGTAATATAGCATAAGTTATGAAAATAAATTTGCATAAAATAGAATTAATATATGATATAGAACTCTACAAGAATGAATGAAAAGAGGATTCATAAAGCTAACCCAAATAGATATGAATAAGGATAAAGATGTGGATCACAAAGTTTGAATTTTAATACTAGTTGTCTCAAAATGATAACTTTGCCATAGTACAAGGAAAGAGCAGCTACCTGAAGTTAGTGACACAAATAGAACGAATTCTGGCATCAACTGCAGCTCGGCATATAAGAGGAACAACATCCGAGACCTGTCTCCATTTAAACAAATTAAAAGAATATAATGCATTACCAAACAATTCTGGTCATGTAAATGAAAAATATACAAAAATCACAAAAAAGTTGTCAAAGCCTAATAAAACAAAGTACCACCAGGTCTATACAAGTCACAACAATGGACAAAATAATTATATAGAGAAATAGCTCATTGATGAGTTGGAATTGAAAATTAAAACCCATAATTTACAAAAGAACATTAAAGACAATTACCACTAAATCAGCCTTGATCGACTTTAGCCATTCCACTTCAGTTGCTAGAATTAAATCTCGTGGCTTCACAGCTGTTTGTCGGTACTGCATTTGAGAAAAGTTTTTGTCAAAGGATAGACGAAATCAGAATAACCAATTTCATTCATATAATAAAAGAAAGCACTCAAATCCAGAAATAACCAAAATATATCATAATTAGTAAAAACTAATATCCTTCAATCAGAAATGGAGAGCAGAAAGTTCAGATCCCAACTGCAATTTAAGAACACAAAATATAGCCAAACACATGACAAGGAAACTTTCCTGAAGAAATCTGTGTCTCTAGGATAGGTGTGGATACTATCAAGTTGTTCGTCATTCCATCAACATCCCACTGGATAACAAAGTAGATTGGAAGTTGAAAGTTTTAGATATTTACATCTTTTATTTGAATTATATTTAAATTTTTTTTGTAAATATAAGGTTTATTCTGTCATTATTCAATTATCTATATTCTTTAAAATATCCCTTATATCTCTCTTTTAAAACTTAATGAATTAATTATAAGTAAAATTCTACTCTTTGGAGAATTTAGCTAGCCAAGTTCCAGGTTCCCTAGATTGTGTGTTGCTTTATCTCCTATGAGAGTACCAAAGAGATGTTTGAGATAGAGAGAGAGAGAGTCAGTTCCTTATTTCACAGTAAATCATTATCTCCCCGCCTCTTCTTCCCTCCAAGTTATCACCGCTCTTTCTTTTCACTTCAAAATCCTATGCACAACTCAATCAATCTGGCATTAGAGCTTGCTTAAAATGATATATGTTGTATATGCATTACCAAACGGCAGTTTCTACTAAATCTGCTATTTCCTATTGTTTTGGGTCCAAATCTTGTCATTTCTGTTGAAAAACGGCACTCAATTCCTCAATACCATCTACTCAATTTCCTCCTCAAAATCCTACATTCATATTCATATTTCAAAGAACGTTCTAATTTAAACTGAATCCAAATTCCTCAAAATCCCTCAATACTATAAGTTCAAATTTAAAAAAAAAAAAAAAAGTTTCAATTCAAATTTAAATTCATATCCTAACCAATCCAGCTTAAGTTAAGGAAGGTTGCGGTAGACCTAAAATAATTTAGTTAGAAAGTATTAGACATGATCTTTTTTTATTAGATTTAAATGAGAATTTGACTCTTACTCGGACACAATAGAGAAAAAGGATTCATAGCCGACCCCACGTGATGGGAAAAAGCTTGATTTTATTGTTGATGTTGTTGCATCCAATATAATCCCTAAAAATCATCCTCGTTATTATGTAATTACCCAAATTTATCATAAATTATTTCTAGTTTGATTGGCTAGCAGGACACATGCTCTTTTTCCTTTATCAATACACAACACCACCATAGATTTTCACCTGGTCCAATTTAAAAAATAATGGGGATAGATTATGGAGCAAGACATCAAGAAGATTTGTCTGCTCCATACTCTCTCTCCCCCATTCTGGATTCCCAAAAACCATCTTTACAAAAGTTTCATATTTCGGTTGCTCGTACTCTCAGGAATATTAGCGGGACAAAGGCTTGATGATGTTGTTTTATTGTTGTACTCTCAGGAATATTAGGGGTAAATTATGATGATAAACGCCAATGGGATCTTAGCTTCATACCAGAGATAAGCCTAATTTTGATTTATTTAATTACATTAGTGCATTTTTAAATATTTTATGCATATTAACTTTATATTGCATGTTTAATATATATTTAGATAAGGATTACAAAGGAAATGTTGTGCCGTTAATATTATCCTTAGTGATACTTTAAGCATGTATTGATCTATCGTTAATTTCTTCCCTATATAGATTACTTTTAAGGATGGATTTTTAAGAAAATTTTAGCAATGCTACCGAGTCATCCGCATATAAGAATTATAGAAAAATGTTACAGGCTTGCCCACCATGCTAAGAAAGACATGTATGATTGGTATATGAAACACCATAAAAAAAATTTTATCCCCCACCGTATCAAGAAAAAAGTATATGGGCAATGCACAAAGCACCTAGATAGGTTTTCTATTTCACTAAGCCAAAAAAAGTGTGAATGGATGTTCCCTGTAGAAAAAACAAAAAAATATATATATATATAATTTCCCCATTGTGTTAAGAAAGACGTGTACAAACATGTTAGACAGCAAAGTTAAAGTTTTTAAAATACCTTTTTGGGTGCCATGAACAATTTAATTGTGATAACAATGGGAGGAAGTGATTTTTTTCTCGCCCTTTTTTTAGAGGACAACGTGACAACAAGGTATTCAAATAGAGGAAACTATTGAGAGGTGTTAGCAACTGTATTGAGCGCCAATGATCAATGGCCAGAGGAGAAATTGGGAGCTAGGGTTTTGCAAGATTGTGGGTGCTTGGAGATGGAATCCGTACAAAAATGGGTGAGTATAATCGAGGCTTTGTGGAGGCATTAGAGGTCAGTAAGGGTTCTCGAGAGTGCAAAGATAAAAAGTGAGTTGGGGCAGCAAGAAGGTGAACAACGAGAAATGTGAGATTAACATAGAGAGAGAGAATGGGAGACTAGAGGAAGAAATGGTGACGTTGTTGGGGATGTTATCAAAATCAATGGTAAAGGGTTGAGAATAGGTGTGTCAATAAATGACCAAACCTGCCAACATGATTCGAAAACGATCCAAAAAATCCAAATTCGGGTTGACCTGTCTAATAAATGGGTCAATTCATTTTGGGCTTTTCCAACCCATTTATCAAACAAGTTGGGTTCAGGTTGACCCACAAAACCACTTTTGACCCTAAAATGACCCATTTAATATCTTTTTTTCTTAAATTTATCTACTTGTATGTATAATCATCTTATTTTTTTTATCAAATATCCTAAATTTTATAGTTTAATAAGTTATATAAAAAAACTTTAGCTAAAATGGGTTAACGGGTCAAGTTCGGGTAATTTGCGTTGCTAGCAGATAGGGTTTGGATTGGTGTTTTTGACCCATTTATTAAGCGGGTCAAGTTTGGGTCAGATTAATTTCGGGTTGAACCCGAACCGAACCCATTTTGCCACCCCTAGTTGGGAAGAGATTGTGGGTATTGGTCTTGACAAGGCAAGAGGTATAAAAAAGAGTAGAGAGGGAAGGAGTTGTGATGCTTGTGTGAGACAACCGGGAGAGAAAGGGTGGCGCAACAAGCTTACATGTGAAGAGGCTTATAGGCAAGTTTCGTATGAAAGAGAGGAGACATTGCAAAGAGTGTGTGCATGCAAGTACTAGAAAGGGAATAATAGTGTATGGGAGGTAGTAGCTTGCCTATCGAGGAAGTAGGAGATTAGGTAAGTGTGAATTTGTTTATTTTTATTAAATGGGTCTAATGGCCCATGTGAAGGTGCAACAACGATTGGGATGGCAAGAGGCAAAAAGATCATCCTTGGTTTCAAAAAATAGGAGGTAGTTTGTGATGATCTGTATTATTTAAAAAATTAATAATTTTTAATTAAAATCTTTTTATATTATTATTATTATTATTATTATTATTATTATTATTATTATTATTATTATTATATTTTGAAAATGGTGTATCTATTCACTCTCCTAAAACTTCTCACCACACACAACAAATTCTCGTCATCCTCACATGACCACTTAAGCTATAGGGGGAAGGGGATTTCTTAGACAATTTCGACATTCCAAACTCATAAGTACAATCCATTTGGCAAAAAGTTGAGTGTTTTTCTTAAAACAAATGGGACATTTTGAATTGCTTACGAACAAAGTTGCATAAGTCATCCTCCATTGTGATCATTTCAATTGTGTTTTCTTATGGAAAACAGAGTTCAACAAAAGTCGAAATATGGTACAAAGGAACTAAACCAAACCAATTTTAAACCCTTGTTAGAATAATATTTAATTCCAAATTTACGATTTTTTATTTTATTTTATTAGATTGAATTGTCCTTTTTGATAAAATTAAAGTGGCATATTTAGATAGTATTTGACTTGGTCGTAATGATGCAGATACTTATTGTCATGCAACAATCAAACTTAAATATGTATTTTTTGCTAAATTCAATGCAATTCACTACATCAACCCCATAAATTTCTTTGGCACCACATATCTTAAAATTTATCAGGTCAACTGCATATGTATAAAATAATGATCATTCTCCTCATGATGATGATCGTTATGAAGATGTTTACAATAACACCTCTTCTTGACGAAGAGCTGAACAATTATGAGTTATCAACACCTAAGTTTATTACTGTACTTGAGTTTGATTCTGAGATGTTATTGGAGGTTAAAATAGAGCCTATGCCTGATAAAGCGCATGAGCCTGAGAATATTGTTAAGCATGAGATAGTGGTTTCTACAATGTCAGGTATTGAGATGTCTTTAAATGTGCCAAATCCTACAATTGATCTTCTCAAGCTTCCGTTGAGATTCTGACTCCAATTCAAATTACAACACCTTATGATATATGCTATTCCAAATGACGATAATTTGCTTCAGTTACATGTATCAACGATTGAATTTCTGAGCCACTATCACTTTTATGACCTAATCCATTGTTTGTCCAAATTGAAAATAACTCACAAGATATGAGGTTTGAAGCCACCAAGCTTTCTAAGCCTCCAAAACTTTATGTACTACATAGATGCTTCTTCCATCAAATGACCTAGTGTAACTACCACCTGCTCTTCCATGGCCTCTACTAAACTCGTAATAGAAGAGTTTCTCATTGGCCAAGCAAATTGATGCAACATAAATTAGCCTATTCCTAGGGGAAAAAAAGATTTTAGTGGGCTAATTATTTAGAGGCAAAAAGACGTATAAAGGAACTGAACCTGACAAATTTTCAACCCTTTCTAGAACCATTTTTAAGCATAGTCAAAATTCTTATTTTACTTTATTTTATTAGGCTTAACTATTTCTTGGATAAAATTAGGTTCGAATATTTGGAAATGATTGGACTTGATCACAAGATAGGATTAGATTTCATCTAAACCGAGCCTTATCCATGTAATCATATTTTTATAAATAGAAATCATTATTTGTAATTGATGATTAAAAATTAATGGATCAAACTTGACTATTTGTGATGTTAATCAAATGTTCCTTAGATTTAAGTTGTGTATGGGAATTTCTCTAAGTTGTGTATATGGAGTTACTTCACTTCTTTTCCTCCATAAAAATCTATTCTAAAAAATTGAAAATTCTATGTTGCACGAGTTGAGTATTAAAAACCTCTTTCATTCAAAAAATGAAATGGCTAACGAAGAACAAACTAGCTTATATGATGTGCTCCACCTAAGCTACTTCAAGTTTGTCATCAAAATATGAACTTATTTTCAACCAGAGCCCATATTTGATTGTGATGAATCTAATTATATATTTGGATTTGAACTTATGCTCATTAAAAATGTTTGTTCACCAAAAGAGTTGCTTCCCTTTCAAAACAAAATTGATTTTAAATTTTGTTCTAGTCTTTCACTTGCCCATTAATGGAAGAACTTTATAATGAATGATGAGCTACCATTACTATTTACCTCAATTGATTTCTTTGGCGAAAGTCCAATGTATTGAACCATCTAAGGAATTATTGAATTTGAAATTTATATCCTTTGGAATATTATTAATTAAAGAAATTATTAGACCTTCCATATTACCAACATCTATATGTCTGAAGGGATGAAAATATTTATAAGTAACTTTTTTGGAAAAAGTATGCGGAAATTATTTGGAACCACCCTTAAGTTTTCATTTCCTTTTTCACCCCAAAATTAATTGAGTGGTTATAAATTATAACATAGGAAATTGGAACTCAATTCTTCTTATTCTTGAATATTGTCTTTTAAATCCATCATGAAAACTACTAGCAAACTTCAATTTAGATTGTGCAAGAATTAACCATCTCCTCAGTATTCCCTTGAATACATTTTTTTATCCTTTATTTTCATTTTTTTAGCTTTTGCATAAATACATTTTGATGCTAAGAAACAAATTAGGTAGCATTATCAGGGTTATAAGACCTACACCGGCATTCATAAGCATTTTCTAGACTATGTTTAAGATTAATATGCTTTAGTTTGCATCCAGCCCACACATGCCTTGCAAAATACTTCCAATAAGAAAGACCTAAACCTCTAACCTCAACAAAATTAACAGAAAAGTAGGAGTTAATACATATATTTACTTTGTCATACTGCACACCTTAATCAAGCTTTTAATGTGGAAGTTTTTTGTCATATTGAGACCACAAGAGCCTCCAGTATTTCCTACATGTGTTTTTTCATCTGGACTCTGGAGTATTTAATTACAGCACTATTATGCCTATGTCCATTTTTTTTCATAACTTCCTAGTTTACATTAGATAAATCAACATGTGTATGATAAGATTGTGATTGGACTATTCGATTTCGGCCGCGTTAGTTTCTCCTTCATTACGCCGTTTTCGGTTTAAATCGGTGAAAACAGTTACAGTGTGTTGTTTATTAACACGCCTTTTGCATAATCTCTTTTCCCATACCTCCGTAATACCGCCGATCTTAAAAGAAAAAAAATACCGCTTACCCAAAATCTGCTTACTTTGTTTCTTTAAACTCCGCTTATGCAAAAGAAATGCCGCAACCAAACAAGGCCTTCATCTCTAAATTGTTTGTTGGCAAGAGCATCCACAATCAGATGACGCTTCAATTACACATGAAGAGGTTAATCTCATTGCCTCCTAATCTTCTTGAAAAATTTATCAAAAATTAAACTCTAAATATGAGAGTTCTAATCAACTTGGGATAGTTGATAGAAAGCATTGAGTTGTACATCATCAACATCAATATCCCACTAACAAAGTAGACGGGAAGTTAATAGTTTTAGTTATTCATCTCTTTAATGTGATTTAATATATTATTTTCTTTTAAATAAATGCACGGGCTTTAGGACATTGTTCAAGTCATACTACTCTTAATAAATAACTCTAGCATCTATCTTTTATGACTTGATGAGTTGATTGCAAGCAAAGTTGTACTCTTTAGATATTCAGCCGACCCACTAATGGGTTGCCTGGGTTATTGGGTGCTTCGTCCTCCCCTGAGAGTGTAAGAGAGTTCTGTGATATAATCGATTATTGTTCCCTAGTAATTCCCTAACTCCCCAACTATTTTTCTTCATTGGTAGCCACCTCCTCTGTCCTTTCAATTCAATGGAATTGTTTGATACAAGTAAAACCTACTCAAACTAGTAAGATCAGAAAAACGTTTTAGCTGAAAGATCATCCAAACTTAGAGAACTTTACAACAAATACTATTCAAGTGCAACTTAATTAAAGCATTCCGGAAGCAAGTCAAATGCTATATGATTTTCCATCAATACACTTAAAGATAAATCGAACCATACACAGTAATGTACCTTTTCCAAAGAGGCAAGGCGATCCACTGTCAAAGCGTCAGTTTGCACAGCCCCACAGTCCAACAAAACCTGAAAATCCAACCGAAGTATTAAAACAGAAGATTTATCAAAGCATGCATTACAAGTATCAACTAAGTAGATTTTTTTTTTCACTGACATTTCGTATTTTCAGATTTGAAGACTTTATCTCGCCTGTAAAAACAAACTCCGGGGCACCTGTAACCACATTAACTTCATGCCCTGCTTCAATCAGATGCCTTACAATCTGCGTCAAAATTTATAAAAAAAAAAAAAAGTTCCAGGATAATCACTTCGCCGTCAAATTTCGTTGTCTAATCGATTAATAGCATAGAAGAACAAAGAAAGCCGCTTGCTCGTGCCTCGACAACGCGGGTGGCATGGCCAAACCCGTGGCCGGTAACGTAGTAGACGAAGACAAGTCGACGCATCGGATGAGAATCACCGCCGGCCTCTGCATTTTCTATCCCCATAATCGCCTAAATCCTTCGAAGTCAAAAGACAAAAGTGATGAGGTGGAGCAAAGAGTGAAATGACGATCGATCGCAATGGTGAGGAAGTGATTCAACGGATCCAGCATCGGCCGCAGAGAACGGGGGAGACCGTTTAGCTGGCCTCCATGTTTATCGAGAAGCGACGAAATCGAAGCGGACATGCCGATAATAGGCCAAGGTCTTCACTGCTTTATCCGTTGGTTATTTTGTTATATATATAGCCGAACATTAAAAAAAAAATTATTTATTTAAAGTTTTTGGTGGATAAAGATTTAGGGCGGATTTCTTTCTAAATTTTGAAAAAAAAGCTGTTACGAAGAAAAAAAGAATGCCGTCTCAAATCTAAGTCAAAATTTATTCAAATTTATTCATATTCAAATTGTTTCTAAATATAGTTTAGAATATATTCAAAATTTATTTGAATTTAGTAAGATTCGAATTTGTGGCCTGAACTTTGTTCGAATAGAATCAAACATAATTTAAATCTTATTCAATTTTTATTTGAACAAAGTTCAAATTACACTCTAAATACCATCTTGGATCTCACACTAAATTGATTCTTATCAATTATTTATTATGTTTCCTAATAAAAATCGAACCCACTTAAAACTTTTATATTAAAAAGTCGTTTAAAGAAGTAGGAAGAAAGTCGTCCCAAATGAAGCCTTAGTTGTCATATTTTCCTTCTCCTTCATTCGGCACTTGATATTTAATTCAACTTTAGAAAATAATTGGTTGTGATATAGGTATGATTCGGAGGGTCATGCATTTGAACTTTGTTCGAACAAGAGTCGACAACATGTTCCAAAATTATTCAAAATTGATTTAACATGTATTCAAATCTTAAATTCAAACAAGATTTGAATACATGTTTATAAAACATTTAAACTTATTCCTTGATCCTATTCATAGCTTTATGTTAGAATTTGATTAAAACGTCAGAATTCAATTGAATCATATGATATAAATTCATAAATATATGATATAAATTCATAAATATATGTGCCTTTTTATTATTAAATCGTAGGAATATATTGCATTTTGTATATGAATGAAATCAATTAGCATAAATTGGTTTGGTAGGTCGACTCTTTACTTTTAAGATGACTTGTGATAATTGCCTATTGACTATTATTATTGAGTGATGGTTCATAAATTTATATCCAATTCAATAAATTTTTTTTGCATATAATTGGGCTGTTATTCACTTTTTTCATAGATATTCATTATATAGCTAGAAATTATAGGCCTTGCTTCTTTTAGTCTACCTCCTACGATTTATTTATAAAAAATTCTAAAATTTGCTTCCTTGGTTTGAGACATAAGGCTAACTTGGATAATATAATTCATGATTATTAGCCTTATAGTTGAGTTGGGACTGCTACTTTTACAAATAAGTGGTTTAGAGCTTGATAATCCATGTTGAAAAACCTATAAGATTAAGGTTTCGTTTGGATAACTTTCTTACTGCTTCACGTACATGGACTCCTTACCCTCACCTATTGGAACAATTATTAGGTCCAGACACCAAGCTCTACATCCAAAGGACAATAACATGTCGTCGCGGCTCTTACTCTTTACCATGCGGCCCGACGACCCGACCCTGACCGAAACCCGGTATTGTTATATTCCTGTATTGCTTGGTATTGCTAGGCATTGCTTGACAATAACGAGAAATACCACTCTCTCAAGACCAATACCTAGCAATACTTAGCAATACCGAACAATACCTAGCAAAACTAGGGTATTGCTCGGTATTGATAGGTATTGGTCTTGACATAATGGTATTTCTCGTTATTGCCGAGCATTATCGAGCAATACCTAGCAATACCCCGGTCTGCACAAATTAGCCAATACATAGTAATCCAGGGTCCGATCCGAGTCGGGTCGTCAGGCCGCACGGTAAAGAGTAAGAGCACATGACACTATTTTACTGGCATCTGAATGTAGAGCTACGTTAGAACACCGAACCTAATAAAAATTCCACCTATTGCCCTTTTTAGCCCTTTCACGCTTCTTTAGACTTTTTGTTGATTTAAAGACAATTATCGTATAGATTTTTTACATAGAGCGATACTCATCTCACTTAATTAAGGTGATTCACCCTCTGCTTTATTTGCTAACACATTTTAAAACATAAATTGTCCTATTTGAATAATACTCTTTGAATCATAGTCTATCTTTGATGCTAAACAAAGCAAATGAAAGGACATAAATATTTCTTTTATTGAGAGTATCTCTTGCAGATGTCATCAAGTATAATTAAGCTTAGAGAATTTGTTCCCTTGGGAGACTAGTCATACCAATATTCTCTACTAATTGATGTCATTTTGACCTTAATAATATGACTTATAGTGAATATTTTCCATTGGTTGATATAAGCTTAGAGAATTTTAGTGTCTCTTGCAACCTTTTTTAGTCATTGTATATGATGGATCTTTATATAAAGCTAAGACGTTAAGCTCTCTTCACTTTGTGAATATTCTAGCATGCAATAAATCCTATTTATTCATAAAATATTAAATATTTTTCGATCCATAATGCTTATTCTATTCTAATGAATATTGGTGTTCTCTTTTTTGGATATTTAATTATACTAAACTCAACTCGCCCTACCTTAAATAGTGATTGGTACAATATTATTTTAAAGATATGAATGGTATATATATATAAGTGTGTGTGTGTGTGTGTGTGTGGGGGGGGGGAGTTTTCATTGCCAATTACCGCATCATACAATTATTATCACTAGTTGCTATTTACTGGTCACCTGCCAGTTGAGCACCACTAACCGTCACTAAAGACAGCCACCATTGCCCTCTGCCCCAAAAAAGAAAAATAATTAGCCACTGTCGTTTTTAATCACCAGCCATCGTTGGAGCTGACTGATGTCATCACCAAGAATGGCCACTTCTTGTTGCCTTCTTCCTGTAATGGCCTCAACTATCTTCAAACTTTATACTACAATTACATCTTGGAATATTTGCGGATGTATATAAATATAAATTTTAACATCTTAGCTTTGCACGAAGATCCAACATGCAATCAAATAAGAGAGATGGTCCAGTATTCATAACACATATCAAATTTTTTTACGTAGAAAATCCTAAAAGGGGAAAAATCACGGGGCCTAGCCTTGTTTGAATGAATCCACTAGTATTTATAGTTGATTACAGATGAGGCCCTTCATTAGGAGGGAAGGCCTTGTCTTGATGTAATAAATATACATCATATAGAGTGTGTTCCATGGTGGAAACAAGAAGAATCACTGTTGACATGTTCATTTGGTAGGAAGGATCATAGTCCGAAGGCAACGAAGGTTAGAAAGAACATTGTCTGATGATGGAGGTCGGAAAGACCGTAGTCGGCAGGCGACGGATGTTAGAAGGACCCTAGTTGGTGAGTGACGGAGGTCATAAAATCATTGTTTGGAAACAAAGGTTGGAAGTACCATAGTTGGCAGGCGAGGGAGGTCGGAAGGACCGTTGTCTAGTGTCAGAGGATAGAAGGACATAGTCGACGGGCGACAGAGGTCGGATGGATCATTGTCGAGCGACATAGGTCAGAAGGAGCTCAGTCTGTGGGTGATGAAGGTCGAAAGGACCATAGTCGAGGGGGGCAACAGTGGTCATAATAGATGTTGTCTGGTGAAGGAGGTCAAAAAGACCATTGATGGGCAAAAACCTGATGTCGGGTAGAGATCTAACGATGGGCAAAAGTCTGGCATCGGGTAGAAGTTTAACGAAAGTTTGACGACGGACAGAAGTCCTACAACAGGAGAAACTTCAGCGTCGGGCTGAAGTTCGACGAAAGTCCGATTATGAACGAAAGTTCAGTGACAGTTGTATATTTGGCGTAGAGTAGAAGTCCGACGAAAGTCTGGCGACAAATGGAAGTTCGACGTTAGGTAAAAGTCTCACAAAAGTCTGGTGAAGGGTGAAAATATAGCGTCGGGTAATAGCCTAGCAACATGTAAAAGTATGATAATGGACGCAAATTTGGTGAAGTTCTGCGTTGGGTAGAAGTCTGGCGAAATTCTAGCGACGGGTAGAAGTTCAGTGACGGGCGGAAGTTTGACATTGGGTAGAAGTTTGATGAAAGTCTGGCGATGGGGAGAAGTCTTGTGTTATGTAGAATTCCGGCGTTGGGTAGGAGTCCGACAACGGGTAGAAATCTGACGATGGACATAAATCCAACAACTGGTGAAAGCTCTGCATTGGGTAGAAGTTTGACAAAATTTCAAAGACCGGAGACGAGTAGAAGTCCAGCGTCAGGTTGTCACCAAGCAAAAATCCGTATCAGTTGGTGGCAGAGCAAAAAATTGGCGTCCGTCGATAGTTGGGCAAAAGTCCGGCGATAGTAGGTGACCGGGCTGAAGTCCGTTGGTGGACGAGGAGTCTAGTGGCAAGAGAACTCTTCATTCTCTTCTTGCTTGGGTTCCCCTCTTCCTCCCTTGCTTCCACCCCTCTCAAAGAAGAAAGATGGATCTATTTATAGTTTTCTAAGAGTGTCATAACTTGTAAATAAGAGGAAGATCAATGGTAAATTGAAAGTAGTTTCAATCTCCTGATTATGGACCATTTATTTGGTATTTGAATGTCTTAATGATATCATAATTTGACAATCTTAGCCTCGTTTTATTTGTCTCGTCGAGCCGCTCGACTCGACTATAAAATGTCGCATTTGAAATCTGTTTTGTAATCCAAATTATAGATTGAACCTTCCAAATGCGCTTCGGGTCTTTGATATGGACTCATTTGAGCTCGGATTGAGTCAAATTTGGTGTCATTGAGTTCGTATTTTCGAGATGTTCAGTTCAACTATAAGTTTGCTCTAATGAGAGCTCAGATGATCTCTGATTTAATTTTTTAAATTTCAGTTTGATTTTGGCTCGAGATTCGTGCTTGATCAATATAATTTTTTTATGATATATTAACAACAAATATTTTATTTCAAATCAAATAAAAAAAACACTCAAATTTATTTTATAATCATCCAAATAATTATAAATATTCCTAATATATTATATTTTTTATGCCATGCTTTCTTTTTTCAGTTAAGTAGTTAACCAAATATCCTCATATGTGAACGAGAAATCTAAATCTAAGTAACTATGAAACGATATAAATAAAGTTATCAAGATCATGATCTCCTTCAATCACTAATGGCAAGAGAATGATTAAATTATTAAATATTTAAATATGATAATCTTATGTCAAACACTTTTAGAGGCGCATTAAGCATACTTCATTCAGATTATCAACTGTACGTTAAGTTATTTTATATAAAAATTATAACTAATTTAAACTAGAATTATTACTTCTTTTCTTTCATAGCTTGCTTATTACTATTATAATATAAATACGACAAAAATAGCTTAAAATTTGGCTTTTTTTTAGGTTGCTTGTACGATCTTAAACCCCACGTCCCCACTCCATCTCTTGCTTTCCTTTCAAACAGGCTCTTTCTGTTTCTCTTGTAACGCCAGCGGTCGCGCCTTCTTCCTCTGTTCGTTCCCTCCCGGCGCTCTTTCTTCGCCTCAAAATATCCCAAGCCGAGCGTGTCGGCGTATTTCTTGTTCTGCCACTTCGTTTGGTTTTCCTTCCTTCCGTCTTTGGCGAAGGAAGAGATCCAGAAGAAGGCTACCATCCTGTCGATCTGGTAACTTCCTTTGTCTCTGGTTTCCTTTGCGTAGGGCCACTTGGGTTAGTTCTTGTCGTGGTTTACGTTGATAGGCCTTTTATTAGCTCCTTTTTGGCTATTCCTTCTTCTCTTTCGACTGTTTTGATGCTTTATACTGTCATCTTACTTGAGTTTGATGGATTTTTTGTGGTTGTGGTTCGTCTAGAATCGACTGTTTCCATTGCCGACTCATCTTTTTTTTTATTAATAGCTAGATTTTGTTCTTACAGATTTTCAGGCGGGTCTTGTTTTTGATTCGGTTTGGGGGTTTTATTTGAATCGTGAATTCAAAATGGTGTCTTTTTCTATGCAATAAATATTTTTTACTTATTTTTTATTTTTTAAGTTTTCAAATGTCTTATTTCCCTGAATGATTCCTATGTAATTTTTTGTTGTTCTACTTCTCTCTCTCTCTCTCTACACACACACACACACACAAGCATACTTTCTGTTCCTTCAACTCAGTTCGGTGATTTTTCTGATATCTTCCCCCTTTTTTGATGATATGAGACGACTTTTTTCCTATTGTTAAATAAAAGACTTTGCTATACTCTTCCGTTTTTTATTGTTATTAAGTTGGATGATGCCTTGGTTTGCGATTAAATAGGCCTATATTGCCTTCTAAGAGTGTTTATGACTTCCTTATCTGGAAGATGGGGGACCATCTTGCATTGCTGGTAGATCGCCTACTTACGGAAGCGACACTAGCGGCCACTATAGAAAGCAGAAGAAAGCCCGAAACGGGACAAACCATGCTATTACCAACTGCTTCTGGGAGTGAATTAAGTCAAAAGAGGATTGCTATGAATGGTGGAAAACTAGTTGAATGCAGGATCTGCCAGGATGAAGATGAGGATTATAATTTGGACGTTCCCTGTTCATGTCGGGGCAGTCTAAAGGTACAGTTAAAATGAATTTTAGCTATAAATTATGTTCTTTCTAATTTCAACGGTGCTTGGTTTTCTAAGGGATTATTTGATGAAGGTCATCATTTTGTAAAAGTTTAGCGGCAACAATTAAGCACCTTTCTTATTAAAAAAAAAAAAAACACCTTGCATCTTTATTATCCATTTTGTTTTGGTCATATAATTATTTTTGTTATAATAAAATCCTTAAAAATTCTTAATATGTAGTAAACCTTGTTGCATGCAGGAAATGCTTCCACGAATGATATAATTTGGTGAACTTTTTTTTATTGTATCTTAGAGCTTCTAAACACACATGCATATGGTAGAAAATATACGACTTTTTTACATAGAAAGCCTCTAATGAGGAAAAAATCATAAGGTCAAGCCTTATTGACCAATTTTCACTATTTTGTAGAAACTCCATATGAAGATGATCCACATCTAGGCATTAATAGTACCTATGCATAACATGCCTCTTAGACAGTTAGAAGACGTCATGCCAGGGGACCAAGGTTAGTTGATGTAGCACGTATATGCGGGAAGGGGGTCATTTGAAATTTGGGATTTCAAATTAAATGGAGAAGAAAATTATTCCTTTAATTAAGGATGAATTAAGGCTCCAATAGGGGGGGGGGAATTAATGTGAATTAAATGGATTGGAGAGAGAGAGAGAGGAGGGGTCGGCCTAGAGAGGGAGAAGGAGAGAGGGTGTCCAGGTTCGTTGAATGTGGTGATTGATTTAAATATGAATTAATTTCAGATTTGAGAATATTAGGGAAGTTTCCAAATGAAATTTAACTTATTTTAGAAAAGGATTTCAAATTTAAATTGATTTGAATTTGAATTTGAAAAATTTCCTAAATTAAAACGTTGAATAAAAGGAAAGTCTTGAATAGGGATTCAAATTTGGAAGAAAAGGGGGATTGGGGAAAAGAGGCCGGCGGTTAGGCTAGGAATTAGGGTTAGGGTTAGGTGGCCAACGGCTTTAAGAGGGAAAGAGGGATTATGTAAGGGACTTTATGGCTTGCATAATCAAAGCTTTTTAATTGACGAGAAGAAATTAAATCAAATCCAATCAGAGATTTAATTGGACCTACTTTAAACAACATTCCTAAAATAAGAGTCCTAATTTAGGAAACAAATTTAAATTCAAATTAATTTGAATTTTTAATTCGAATTCATTACCAAATTAATTGTATATAATAGGAGGGTTTTGAATACAAGATGAAATTGTGGGAGCCAATGGAGGGAAGAAGGTGGTCGACGGCTATGAAGGTATTAGGGTTATGGTTTGGGAGAGCGTTCGTGGTTTGGAGTGGGGGAAAGCTGGCCGGTTAGGCTTAGGATGGGGATGGGAAATTTCGATGGGGAAGAAGGAGGGGATTGTGGGAAGAGGCCAGCGGGTTTGGGTTGAGGATGGGATGAAGCCATCGGGATTAGAGGGAGGATGGAGATGGTGATTAGGAAAATAAGGAGAAAACAAAACAAAACAAATAATAATAAAAAAAAAAGATATAACCCGAGCCTTGGACTCTTTCGAAGACTGATGGGTGATATGATGCCCTTCACCAATGGACTTCAAGCCACGAGCTCGGACCCATCCTACGGCTGGTGGAAACCACGGTTCCCTCCATAGGGATTCTCACTGACGTTCTTCCCAAGAACAAAAGTGCAGAACACAAATTTTTATTATAATTCTATCATACCTAATACAAAAGAAGGGGCCTCTATATATAGGCCTCAAAAGAAACCAAAAGATAAATTTGCCCATTGGGCTTAAATAAGACATTACTCGTAAATAAAAAAGAGTACAAAAAGGAAAATTTCAAAATTAAAATAAAATACAATTAATAAACTAAAATAAAATGGAGTGATCTCGGGCGTCGATCTTCGACTCTTCCTTTGAATATCGTCCACCGTCGGATGTCCGCATCATTAGTCCTCTCAAGAGTCGATTGAAATTAAAGTAGAAGTTGATGTGCGATGATAAGATTGAGGATATCCTATAATAGTCTCAATAGTAGTATGTTCAAGTAGATTTGACACATATTGCATTGCATTGCTCATTGAGACATTAAAGGCCATTAGTCCTTCAAGTTTTTTATGGGCTACTTGGTCATTACCATTGTATGTGTTGTGTTTGATACCCTCGATTGTTGTAGGTGAGATGACATATGATGGGAGTGTAGTGAGAGTCAAGGGATCATGAAAAATGCTATCGAAGGAAAGGAATTCTCCAAAATCATTTCTACTCTCTACCCTATATATCATCTACCCTCTTGGTTTATTTAGCTTTGGTCGCATCAACTGTACATTTTTTTATTAATATTATGTGCCTGGTTTGATTACTACAAAAAAATCACCTATTTTTTGGTAAAATAATAGATTTAAAATGGGTTGCTTGTGGCCTAAAATCCATGTTTTCGATGGATTTCCTACAATAAAACGATTTTCCGGTAAAACATACATTAAAATGGCTTTAGTCGACTCAAAATTCATTGAAAATCTTATTTTCGTTGGATTTCCATCAAATTAAATCACCTTAATTATTGAAAGCCATATGTTTCAAAATCCATCAATTAAAATCACTATAATTTTCATCAAAAATCATATTTCTGATGGATCTCCATTAGATAAAAATCCCATAACCTTTTTATTGGCTTACTCTTTCACAAAAAATTATATAATATAAATTCAATCCATTAAAACTCTTAATTAGGCACCTCCTCTTACCAACAAACTAAATAGAGCATATGACTACAAAAACTTTCAACCATGGGAAAGGAAGTAAGGAAGAAAAGCTAGGGCATACCTTCTTGATTGAACACAGTCACACATTGACAATATCTAGAAACTAATGACATCCAAATTGTCTACTTATTATGCAATCTCACACGTGAGCCACTTTGCCTCACACGCACTCACTGCGCTGGCCCAAGTTATTGCCTGTACTTAGTTGCCTCCCAATTGTCTCTTTTATCGTTCTCCTTTTTTTCTTATCTTGTTGATTTGCTCGCTTTTTTCTTCACATCCTAGGAGTTTCGATTCTGAAATTAATAATTGAACATGAGGTAGTGGGTACGAAAATTGGGTTCGGTCGGGTGATTGGACTGGCTTGGTCGAGAAGGTTAAATACGAGTCGTTATAATGATTCATAGCTGTAATGCAATAAATTAGAGAATTTTGAGATCATTCAAGATGTTCAATCTTTTATCATGGATGTGTATATAGAATAAATTAAGTAACAATGCAAAAATTAAGGTGGCAAATATTAGATATTTCACTAATCTATGAACTCTCATTTTCAAATTGCAAAATCATATATAAGGCCTAGCATTGTTGTTTGTTTTAATAATGGTAGGTCTTATGTTGCTGCTAAACATTCTCTAAGCTCAATTATATAGAAGATAGGGATGGTTTGTTGCACCTTTCATTGCTAGCTATTGGAGTTAGGCAGGGCCAAAGAATCATGAATGAATGAGGGAGGGCGGAAAGGAGTTGACTGATTCAATATCCTAACCCCAAATTTCTATACAAAATTATAACTGCACATTTAGACATTAAAGTTTTCTGGCATACATGATTCATATTTATTTAATTTCGTCAAAAGCATCAATTGCTTTTTAAAATGCATGGCCTAAACCACTTGAAGATGTATTTGTAACTTTTTTAAATTGCATTATTTCAATTCACTTGGAATTTTCTTCAATTATTTAGCTATAGCTGTTGTTTTTATTTTTATTTTGAAGAGTACATTTTGCATTAATCAAAAGCTATAGTTGTTGTTGCATAATAGTTTCTTACAAAAAACTAAAACCTAGCCATCTCTTTGATAGACAAAGATCCAATACAATCAAGAACATTAGATTATCATTACTTCACAATAATAAAACTATAAAGTTTAACCATATAAAACAAGTATTGGGATGTACATGCTATGTGCAATGTTTAAAGCCTTATACAAGATTTTTCTAAGTTATAGCTTAGTGCATCTTTAATTTTTCGCTTAAGAACTTTACTGAAACAAATGGAAGTAACAAAATAATCTCGAAAAATAATGTTTAGCTATAATTCCCATAAACCTTGTACACTACTAAATACATTATATTAATGTTTCTTACAAACCTCAAATTGATCATGTAGTTGATCTTTTATTCATCAAATGAAAAATATTACTGTTTAAGTCTATGTTCATATCAGCTCACAACGACTTAGTAGCAAAAACTTTACCAAAATGGTTGAGCCCACGTCGCTAATTTTTATTTGAAACATTTAGAAATTAGACGTATTGTATTTGTTGAAATATTTCGAAGTATAGTTCCAATTTAAAAAAATAAAATAAAATTATTAGATTATACTTTTATAGGAATGAAACTAAAACTTACCAAGTTTCAATGTGTTCGTCTAAAACCTCAATTTATGCTATCATGGTTAAATTGCATCATTTATTAAATTATTAGATTGACCTAATTAATATTTCCTATGCTTAGTTGATATAATGATATGGCCATAAACTCTATTTTTTTTGTCCATAAACTCTAATAGCTATTTGATGCAGGAAGGTTTAGAGTCTAAGGTTCTTAATACAACTAACATACAACAACAACAACAACATCAAGCCTTTATCCCACTACGTGGGGTCGGCTACATGAATCCTTTTTCTCCATTGTGTCCTATTAAAAGTCAAATTCTCGTTTAAATCTAATAAAGAAAGGTCATTCCTAATATTTTCTAACCAAGTCTTTTTAGGTCTACCCCTACCTTTCTTAACATAAGTCAAATCTAATACCTCTACTCTCCTAACCGGGTCATCGCAAGGCCGCCGTTTTATGTGACCAAACCATCTAAGGCGACTCTCTCTAATATTATCTTCTACTGTAGCTACTCCAACCTTTTCACGTATATGCTCATTTCGTATCCTATCTCTAAGGGTAAAGCCACTCATCCACCTGAGCATCCTCATCTCTGCCACACTTAACTTAGTATTATGCTTCTCTTTTAATGGCCAACATTCGGCACCATAAAGCATTGCAGACCTCACTACCATCTTATAGAATTTTCCCTTAAGTTTGAAGGGTACATTTCTATCACATAACAAGCCCGATGCATTCCTCCACTTCAACCATCCAACTTGAATTCTACTGATAATATCCCCATCTATTTCACCATCACTATGAACAATAGAACCAAGATATCTAAAATGTGTACTCTTATTAATGACTTGATCGCCCAAAGTCACAATCCCCTCACTAGGTCTATTACTACTAAAATTACACTCCATATATTCCGTTTTAGATCTACTCAAGCGAAAACCTTTAGACTCTAAGGTTGACCTCCATAATTCAAGTTTACCTTCAACTCCCTCTCTAATCTTATCAACAAGAAGAATATCATCAGCAAAAAGCATACACAAAGGTACATACTCTTGCAAATGTCTAGTGAGAACATCCAAGACTAAAGCAAAAAGATATGGGCTTAAGGCTGATCCTTGATGTAACCCAACCGAAATAGGAAAATACTTGGTCAATCCACCTTGTGTTTGAACACAAGTAATAGCTCCTGCATACATATCTTTAATGATTTGAATATAAGCATTATTAACTCCTTTCTTTTCAAGAACTCTCCATAGCACTTCTCTTGGAACTTTATCATATGCTTTTTCTAAATCAATAAATATCATATGTAGATCATCCTTATTTTCTCTATATTTCTCCATCAAACCTCTTAATAAATGTATGGCTTCCATAGTCGACCTACCCGACATGAATCCAAAGTGATTTTGAGAAGCATCAATATCACGCAGACAAACCTATGCTCCAAAACTCGCTCCATAGTTTTAAAGTATGACACATTAACTTAATACCTCTATAATTCGCACAATCTGTACACAACCTTTATCTTAAAAATAGGAATTTAACACACTCATTCTCCCACTCATCTGGCATCTTTAGTCTTCAAAATAGTATTAAAAAGTTTAGTAAGCCATGAAATCCTTCATCTCCTAAGCATTTTTCACACCTCTATTGGAATATCATCAGGTCAACAGCTTTTTCACCCTTCATTTTCTTTAAAGCCTCTCTAACTTCAGTTTACTAATAGCCGATAAAAATATAAATCTTTATTTTCATCTAGGGTGCTAAGGTCACTATAGTCAATCTTATTTTCACAAATCTTCATTAAAAAGTTAGCAAAATATTCTCATCCATCTTTGTTGAATATCATCTTCTAAGAAAAGTATTTTTTGATCTTCATCTTTAATACACTTCACTTGAACTAATCCTTACTACTCCTATCTCTTTTTGGCTAACTTTATACATATATCTTCTCCCTTTTAGTATTAATCTATTATATAATCACTAAAAGCTAATGCCTTTTGCATCGCATATTGCTTTCTTAGCATCCTTACGAGCCACTTATATATATTCCTCAATTATCAGAATTTTTAAAATTAAACAGTTTTATGACAAAAGCTTTCTATTTTTAATTTTTTCTTGCACATTAGGATTCCACCACCAACTATTTTTACTATTGGGAGCTTTCCCTTTGATACTCCAAGGACATCTTTTGCAATATTCTTAATATCACTATTCACTTTTTCCCACATAATATTAGCATCCTCATGCACAGACCCAAAAAACTTATGATCTAAAATCTTATTTCCAAAAATATTTTTGTTAATATTCTTTAAATGCCCCATTTAATCCTAGAAAATTGTTTTACTTTATTTTTTATTTTATGCCCCTTATCTTAAAGTCCAAACTAATAATCGATGTTGGGTACATAAATTTTCACTCGGAATAACTTTACAATCTTTGCAATCTAAACGATTTAATTTTCTAATGAAGAAATAGTCAATCTGGTGTATTATCCATTTTTATAAGTGATGAGATGCTCATTCCTTTTCTTAAATAAGTATTAGCAATTAAAAAATCATAAGCTAAACAAAAATCCAATATGGTCTTGCCACCTTCATTCGTCGTTCCAAATCCATGGCCACCATGAATGCTTTAAAATCATCTACCTCTCTACAACATGTCCATTTAAATCTCCTCCAAAAAAACTCTTTCTCCAAAGAGGTATATTTTGTATTAATTCTTATAAGTCATTCCAAAAATTTAATTTAGAACTCATATCCAAAACCTATTGAGGAGCATAAGCACTTATTAATATTAACAATCTTATCATCACAACAAATCTTTAAAGCTATAATTCTATCTCCAATCCTATTAATTTATAACATTATCCTTTAAACTCTTATCTATTAATAACACCTTAACACCATTTCTAGTATGACTCCTACCTGAATACCAAAGTTTAAATCCTAAACTATCAATTTCCTTAGCCTTCTCTCCAACCCATTTAGTTTCCTGAATGCACAAAATATTTAATTTCCTATGAATCATAATATCTATTAATTCCATTAATTTTCCTGTAAGGGAACCTATATTCCAAGTTCCTATCCTAATTTTAGTTTCATGGACTAGCTTCTTTGCCCACATCCGTCCTTGATGTGGGAACCCTTGCCTATTTAACACTGCACCCGGGCGCCGGTGCAGCGGCCCTTGCACACTTGTCACTGTATTCAGGCCATACAGCGCGTCGCTTCCAGGGGACGCCCTAGCATTAACACAATTTCTTAAAGGATTCATGTCATTATTGTTCGACAAGTTTTACGCTGGCTGTCGACTACCTAACGCAACCCTCCACTTTTCTCATCCAGGACTTGGGACCTGGCAACGGCAGTGTTAAATACAACTAACATGATGAAATAAAATATATCACACAAAGGGAATTAGAATTTACAAATCAATGATTACTAAATATATAAATTTTGTTTTTTTGGCGCAAACCAAAACAAAATGAGGATTAGACTCGAACAATAATGCAATGATAAATACATCTCGTGAAATCAATAAGAAATTAGAGCCACACAAAATCAACAAGCAATTGCAATTTATTTATCATAATTAGAATCCTAGTTGTATTAAACTTGAAATAACATTATGAACGTTAGCTAGTAGATAATACAATATTTAAAAGCAAATATGCAAGTCCATCTAAGTAGAAGAAATCTAGGGCTCATGCCAGTACAAGAAGATGGCTTTCATTGGAATGAAAGTCACATTTATATCACACTTAAAGAAATAACGCACCAAACTTGCACTCACAAAATGGAAAAATAGCTTTTTTTCCAATCAAACTTGTTCCCTAATCCTTAGGTTGATTGATATGGTTTGCACGGATCTGTCCAATACAATTCAGGTAATCCCAAAATTTTAAATTTGATATTTTTCCAAATTCCAATTAGAATTGACAAAATTCCCTTCGAACTCCTTCCAAAAAATTCCATGAAAAGCTCCATCCAAAGTTGTCAAAGACCGTAGATGGTTCAAACTGCTGCCCGCATAATTCCAGAAATACAGTAACCGGTGAATATGAACCGTGAGAAGCAACCACAGCTTCACAATTCCAGCTATTTTAATCCCATAGGAAGGAAATAACAAGCCACATATGTAGGACGCAAGTCATATATATATATATATATATATATAAACTAATCCAAGCCGTGAAGTAAACTAGTCCAAGCCCATTACCAACCATATAAATTCAATTTAAAATCAGGGGTTCAAATTAATAGAGAACAAATTCCACTACATTCCTCATAGGCACATTTCAAATGACTGAAATAATAAACTATAAAATAACAAATACCAAGTGGTTAACTAAACTTGCTCAGGTTATTTATTTGTTCAACATTTTTGTTGATCGTTAAATTACAAATCTCCATCACATGTTAACATCCGAAGTGGAAGACCAAACATTGAAGCATATTTTGAAGGTTTGCTTATTATAGATATATAACAATTTCATATATGGCATAAGCTATTGTTTTCACTTAATTGCTATCAATTACTCAACTTTATGACAACATTGTTCTAATACTTTTTTTAAGTTTCTATTATGCTTTTACTTATATGAGCTATCTTGTAATATTTTTGCCTTTTTCAAATTAAATGAAAAAACTCTAACTACAAATACACCTTGCCCAATTGGCTCGGTAACTGTTTTGTATAAAATCATGTTGCATATTTTAGCTTAAATTTGGTAGATTATGTCATTCTTCTTTATGCAGTTTGCCCATCGAAAATGCATTCAACGATGGTGTAATGAGAAGGGTGACACAACATGTGAGATATGCCAGCAGGTATCCATTTATTTATATTCCTATTTTATCATATAAAGCCCCTAGAATTTATTATCTTTTGGTCATTATTCTTTGGCGTGCAGCAATTCAAGCCAGGCTATACTGCTCCTCCCCAGTTGTTTCACTATGGGGGTGCTCCTATGAATTTTAGGTATGCTCTATAAAGAAATTTTAGTTGAATTAATTCAGTCTTAATTATGTGATACTTATTATTTTGTTGATGCAATAGTTGAATTAATTCAGTCTTAATTATGTGATACTTATTATTTTGTTGATGCAATAGTTGAATTCATTCAGTCTTAATTATGTGATACTTATTATTTTGTTGATGCAATTTTATATATGTAGGGATATAGAATAATCAAGGTTAGAGATAATAGAGCTAGGAATTTTGATCAAGTTGGATGTATTAAAAGTCAAGATTAGATGATCTTGATTAAAAATGAAGACATTAAAAAAGATTGAAATGCTAATTAGATTACTAAATGAGAGTTTAGGAAAAAAATATTTTTGAAGGGCAGAATACAATATAATGTATTAATATTATAGATCTATCCAAAAAAAGAAGCAGATTAAGCTTTGCAAAGATGTAGAAATATTAGGCTTTATATCAGTATGAAATATTTGTCGATATTTGGAAAGCTATGGGAGTTATTGCAGTGATTTGATTTATATATCCTTTCAGTATAAATTTGAAGAATTATATAATGCCAGCTAATTGGAGAACAAGCGTTTTATATGCATATTTTAGATTTTTAGGACAAAAATGATGTTCAATATTGTGTTAACTATAAAGAAATCAAACGTATGGAGTCATTTAATGAAGTTATGGGAGAGAGTGATGAAATATATGTTTAGAAAAATTAAATCAAATTCGAAGAACTAGTTTGGTTTCATGCCAGGAAGATGTACTGTGGAAGTGATATTTACATTAGATTAATTAATAGCAAAGTATGAAGATCAAAAAGATATATTTAGATAATTTTAGATGTTCAGTAGGCATATGATCAAGTATCACAAAAATGGATTCGATGTGCTTTAAGGCATGTGAAGTTCAATGAATTGAATATGACATTTTACCTCTGTTATTTTACCACAAAAAACACATGTCATGGTATTGTTATCAGATTCATTAATCAGTATTGCATATTTTCATGTTGGATTTTTTTTAAAGAGTAAATTGAATCTGATATTTTATGATCACCTATAAGCAAACAAATTCAAATAAATAAATTTTAGTCTCCATTAGTATTAGATGAATAAAAGCAATGTAAAGTTCATCATACAAAACACAAATCAATGTAAAGTTCATCAAACTAATCACAAATCACAAATAATGTCAATATGACACTTTCTTTTTTGCCACAATCAATTCACGTCCCCACATTTAGACTCATGAAATATCACACAAGGTTGCTGCCAATTAGTATTGATGAGTTAAAGAGTGATTATTCTTTTGGAATGGATACAATGACATCTAATGAAGTGAAATGAATTGAAAATTGACTTGGTGGATTAGGCATGTATAACATGAGTATAAAATGCAACCATTAGATAGGTAGCATTGAAAAATTAGAGTGAAAAACATAGGAGAATATAGATAGAAATTGTTCAAAGTGATTTACAAAAAATAAATTTAACATCTCATGCAACACTTGGCAAGAATGAATTAAAAATAATAATTTTCATAAAACTAGCCTGAAACAAGGCTAATGAAGATTATTATAATGATATTTTCTTCAAGATCTGAAATAAACAATGATAAAAATAATAATATAAGAATTTATTTCATGGAATATTTTTTAAAAGAGAAAATTGGGCAAAAAAAAAGGAGAATATTATAAGTTCTCCAAAAAAAATTGAAATTGAGTATATTTTAACAATGTGTACAAAAGTAATGTTTTAGATTATGAAAAGTCTTTTATTAAGAATTTATTTTTCAGCTAAATATCATATAATGAAAGCACACATACTTGGACTCTTTCTACTATCTCCGATGTGAGATTGAAAGCACACATACTTGTAGAAGATTTGTAGAAACAAAAACATAAACAAAAAAAAAAATAATAATAATAAGAATTTTGTTATGCTCGGTAGGGCTCACTTACTAGAATTGCTCAGCGAGAAACACAGTGGCGGCCTTCGTCGAAAATAGAGGAGAAACACGGGAGAGGGAGTTTGCTTCCGTCGCGTGCGGAATCAGACGAAGGAGAGGGTGGAAGGGCTCGAGCACTTTGTCGCTTCCTTCGTGCATCGAACAGGTTGCGGGAGCAATCAAACCGTTCATTCATGACTCTCATGAGGATTAGGGCAGCAACAATATAACATTTATCTAATAATTTAATCATATTTGGTAATTAAAAATATATTATATTAAAAATAAAAAAAATATAAAATATAAAAAAATTATAATTATATAAAAATGTTTAAATACTATGCCTCGCTATTTTGCGCCATTGCACACACATGGCGCAAATAATGTGCGTCATTTTAAAAATTTGCGCCTCGCCACGCCGTGCGCGGTGTGCCATGGCGCACGCTATTTTATGTCATTGACATCTATGTTTTAATTAGTGAGATATTTATTGAAATGAGATATAAATTAGAATAATAGAAAAAATAATTAGAAGATAGAGGCATTATAATTACTAAACCAAAGATTGAATCGTGAATGTATGATATATAAATTTAATGGGTATAATGCTAATAATTATCATTCAATTAGAGTGGTTTAAGTGTCTTGGATCTATTATACAGTGGAAGAAAAACAGATGCAAGCACTTAAGTTCTAGCGGTAAGATTGAACGGTTAAAATGGAGAAGTTTCTTAGATTGTTTTTGTGTAATAAAAATGATATTATGAAGTTTTGAAGGTAAATTTAAATATTTGTAATTAGGCTAGTGATATTGTGTGGATTTAAATGTTTGGCTTTAAAAAGGACATTGATATCTAGGTTGAGAGTGAGATAAATGAGAATATTAAAATAGATGTGGCAAAACTAAGGAGGATATGAATGATTATATTATATAAACTATTGCAGTAACATCTATTACAAACGACATGATTTAAATAGGCTTAATTGGTTTGACAATTTACAATGAAAAGTAGAAAATAAACTCATTAGATGAGTTGATAAAATTAGTGCCGGAGAATTATGAACAAAAAGTGGGAGACCTAAGGTTACATCGATATAATTTGTTTAAAATGATTGATGAAGAATTTGTTCAACTCTTTAGACAACACTTAATATGGACAAATAGAAAATGATGATCCCTAAAATCAACCCTAAATAGTTAAAATAAGGCTTCTAATGACAATGACATGATATGTATGAGCTATCACTACGACAACTTATGTTCATATACACATTGAAACAATTTGATGGTGTTATTGAAACCTTCTATGCGTGCATCATGTTGTATGATATACATAGAATTGCATTCCCTATTAATACATTATTGTATTTATGCAGGGGAAGCTGGGGGGTGTCTCGTAGGGAAGTCCAAGATGCACAAATCATAACAATTGTTCCATCAGATCGGGACTTGATCAACTCGGATTATGATTACTATACATCTACCAGTGCAAGAAGCTCAATGTATTGCCGTTCCGTGGCCATAATAGTGAGTGATTATTGTTGATATAATTTCAACATTTTTTTGATCTATTTGGTTGAAGAAGAATATTAAACCTTTTCTTGCATCCAGTTCATGGCTCTCCTAATTCTTCGCCACACATTGCCCATCATGATAAGTGTTTCTGAGGACGATGAGCAGTATTCATTCACACTATTCACGGTAACAGTTAAACCATATTAGAAAAAGAAGGAAAAAAAGAAAATGAAAAAAGATAAACATTTTTGCATCAACTTGTGAGTAACTTTCTTAGTGTCTCTTTATGCTTCCTTTCATATTAGATGCTAGCCTTGGGGATTGCTGGAATACTTCTGCCAGTTATCATAATGATCAGGGTAATAAATGCATTTCAATGCCGTCAGCATTATCAGGTACTGCTTCGTTGGTAGATTATTAAACAACTATTTCCGAAAATATCACCTGTACATCCTCTGAATTACTGTTCATTTTTTTTTACCACTTGATGTAGAGGAATAACACTTTGATAGCAATTCATGTAATGAAAATATTGATCTGATTCCAATTTAGTAGGAAAAGTCATCCTTAATTCCATTTTGAATGTGTGCTTTTTGATAATCACTTTTTTCCCCTCTAAATCCTGAATGTAATGGTGGGTTAAGGCAAAAAATTCTAGTATATTTATGTAATCATCAAATGCAAAATGAGGGCCCTAGGCTTACAAGATACAAAGGGTGCATGACAGTGGTTGTGAATCAAAGAAAAATACATGAGTATCAGTTCAAAGACTCAGCATCCAAACTGAAGTAATATTCCATCTCTAAGAAGGCTATTCAAACTCCCATAAAGTATTAACATCTAGCTCGTGTAATCCTCCAATCAGCTTCAAGGTAATATCAAGGTGTGTCAATAGGAGCAAATTCCATTGTTACCTCGCACCAAGCCATCATGTAATTGTCATTGGCAAGAAAATAAATGAAAGAGAAGACAGCCTCACCCTTTAACACTTTAAATTCCAGGAGACTAGAAGAAGCAACAATCAATTTACACTCACTCAAATCATGAATTCCATAGCTGATACTTTCTCAAACCCCCGAGAAAGAGTTCATCAGAACTGCAACATATGAAAATGATGAGTTTCTTTTATAAAAAGCAATGTTTAAGATTGCGCAATTGAGTATTGAGGCGTTTTTTCATGAGCAAATTTTTTAAAAGTTGTTGCTCTTATGTTGCATAGGAAGAAACCATCCTTCTGGCATGGTGCTCTTTTGGTTGCTCCTATGTGCAAGGTCCTTTCTCCTATTTCCCACCCTTTGCTTCTTCAATGCTAGAAAACTCTAAGGATTCATTTGGGGCAACTTTTTAGCTATTTTATTGTTCATATGGCTGTCGCATTGTTATTTGTTCATTATTTTCTTGTTATTTTTTCAAGTTTTCACAATCACAGATGTTAGTGTATAGTAGGTATACGAAATCTGCTTCTTTAATAGTTGCTTTCAAAAAAATTGCTTTCTTATAATAATTTTGCAACTAGTTTTGTAAATAGTTGCAATCATAATCCTTATTTTCTCCATATGTAAACCAATATTTTTATTCAACTAAAAAGGATAACTAAGTACATCTTAGTACTAATTTGCAGAGGCGCTGCTTTTGTTTCGGGTTAGCAGGTTGGATTGTGTCCTGTTAGGTTGTTGGCGGGTTGGATTCGTGGTTGAGATTTTAATCTATTTAGATAAACGGGCCGGGTTCGGCTCAAACATTAAGAGAGGGTCAATTTCGGGTTGGATCTAAATCCGACCTGAAAACCCATTTTTACGCCCCTAGATGCGTAGATGCAACTGATTGTGGACGCAAAAGCTGGATCATGAGGGGGATGATTAGGTTGCACGAGGCAATACATACTAGGTGGCAACTAGCTTCATTAGTACTAGGGTTGCCTTTGGAGGGTGACTTTACCATCTCTTATTTTATCTTTAACCTAAACTCTCTTTTGATTTTCCACATGCCTACTTAAACTTTTTTTTTCCTTATGAATTGCACACGGATCGGTATTCTTTATTTAAAAGAAAGACGAAACACCAATTTTAAATCTAAGATAAGTACATTCTAAAATTCTTACAAAAATATTAAGACTTTCCCTCTATGTGGGGTGGTCTACATGAATTCTTTTTCTCAGTTGTGGTCTACCTTTTCTAACATAGGCCAAATCTAAAACATCTACTCCCTAATTGGGTCATCGGAAGACCAACATTTATGTTTCCAAACCATCTAATGCAACTCTCACTCATTTAAATTAAAGAAATCCTAAAACTTGGATTCATTATTTCATTAATATTAAAATAAACAACTAAAAAGTAATCTATAACTATGCTAATCTTGCTGCCTACTTTAGATATTGCATCACTATCAAATACTCTTTCTTTTGGGTGGTCACTTAAATTTGAAACCATTCCTTCATATTATAATCTATTTTATTGGGCTTGCATGCTACAACCATAAACTTTCATGAACAAATAAGTTTGGTGTATGTACCTAATTTAAATCTCCATATTAAGGGGGAAGAAGGAATGCATGTGGTAGTGGGAGGGGCGAGCATTATCCTTGACAAATGGCACTCAATTATCCCCATGTTTTTTTTTTGTTGGCATTTACAGGTTGCAACATCGAGTTGATAGATTAAAGCTTCATTTGGGTTAGTTTTTTTACTGCTTCTTAAAACATCTTTTTATTTTTGTACTAGAAAGCTGTTTTAAGAAACAGTAAAAAAAGCCCGTCCCAAATGAAACCTAAAATTACTAATGAATACACACAAAAGACCTGACATCTATCTTCTGCTAACTATCATTGCAATATTATTTATTTTTATTGTTCAGTTCCATTTCGATAAACTTTAGGTTCTTCTTGAATTGTTACCTACTTACCAACAGTCACATAATTAACTCCTGTTCAATATCTTATTTTCTTATTTTTAACATTAGATAGCATCCTTTTCTGAGGCTTATTTATGTCCTTACCATCTGTTTATTCCTTTGGATCCTTACAGAGAACCCATGGTTTAAACATTTCAGAAGAGCAAATACTCTCTCGAGAGCAGCTAATCTAAATCCGCTAATACACTGCTGATGGTTTCATAACATCTGGAACTATAGTTGTAAATAGGAAACCTGAAACGAAAAAATACAAAAAATGATAACGAGAAAATGCTTTGTGAAAGGTGAGGTGTGAATTTACTGTATTTATTCAATGTACATAGAAAGAGGCTATTCTCTCCAGATGTTTGGAGCTGCTGCTGTAATGTAAATATTATTATCCTTGTAAAAGATTAAGGTTCATTAGTGATATAGAAGCTTTTCTCAAAGATTAGCAGGATGGCTTTCATTCTTTTTTTGTTTGTTGACTTTGCAAATACTGGGCTATTGTCAGGTGTATTGCATTCTTTCTTCACCATTTTCTTAGTTTTTGAAGCTTTTAAAATGTGTAAGATTTTACAAATTTTGATATCAGCAATGAGCTGAAATGAAAATTGAAGATTCCAGATGACTGTTAAGCTGAATTTGAATACGAATCTGTCTTGAAATGATTCAAGTTTGTGCCTATTTCAAAGGCTAAGTCGAGTCAATTCAAAATTACAAAGATCTGTTGTTATCAGTCTCAAGTCATAGTTAAGAAAATTAGAGGGTTGTGTTAGATAATTGACAACAAATTTAAAATTTGTTGAATAATCAGGATATAAAATTTTTAATACAAAGATATGAAATTTGTTACTTTTAGTGTCACTTGAAAATTCGATCCCAATATGAAATTACTTAACAAATAACTTGAGAGAGTTACAACTGGAAAACATAAGCTTTGAGAAGTGGAAAAATGATAAGAATGTGGGATATTAAGGTTTCGTCTGAGACAGTTTTTTATTTGTTGAACTAGTATTTTAGTAAAAAAAATTAAATTTTTACTAAAAAGTTATTTTAAAAAGGCATAAAAAAATCGTCTCAAAAAAACCTACGAGTTGGTAGTTTAGTGTGCCTTCAGACATTCTACAACAAATGATGGGCTAGATTAGTGTTTCAGTCTGCTTGTATATAACACAGCTGCTAATTAGTAGGGGCAAAGAGCAACAATTTTGGGATTTATTTGAGAAATTACATTTTTGTAAGCCATCAAATGAAGAAAGGAGATTTATAACTTAGGTTTCGTTTGGAACATTTTTTTTTATTGCTTCTTAAAGCAATTTTCTAGCATATAAATTTTAAATTTTTTACTAGAAAATTACTTTAAGAAGTAGTAAGAAAGTCATCTTAAACGAAACCTTAATGTCCTTAACTTTGGATCAATGACTGGTTTTCTTAATATAGATCTTTAAGTCCATCCAACTAAATATGAATATAAGATGACATGAATTTTAGCCCAAGATACAATCCTTTAGTTTAATGACTTTGTCCCTTAAAAAATTCTAACAAGAGAAAATATTTTACGGTCTACTTTGTTGAATTCTTTGCTCTTTTTGATAGTGCTATAGCAGATATTCATTTTTTTTAGTTCTCTCTTTAGTGACAATCTACAAGTTGCCAATGAGGCTAAGGCTTTATTTGGGATGACTTTTTTACTGCTTATTGAAGCAGTTTTTTAATACAAAAATTTTAATTTTTTAACTAAAAAACTGCTTCAAGAAGCAATATAAAAGCCGTCCCAAACGAAGCCAAGTTTGGTGGAAGCTTCATATTTCCAAAGAGCCATACTGTCAGTGGGAAGATGGCGACAAGCGTGGCTATGTGAAGTTTAAAAAAGAAAATATGGGTTTGAACAATGCAAATTTAAGCCAAACACATGCCTATGAAGTTTGAATGAATTGAACACGAACAAGATTTATATGAGTAACTTCAAATATGAGCTGAATTTGAACAACATAAAAATTGAACGCGCCAAATATAAATACACATCCAATTGCTTGAGTTCAACTTTTTTGTACCCCTATTTATTGTTATACTCAAATTTATAGACTAGAGCACTCCAACACTAAGCTTATCAAATTTTAGACGCATTCTAAAACCTTTGGGCTGATTTCTTAGAATGATTTGAGCACCTTATTATTATTATTATGTATTTGGCTTAGTCGAGCTTATTTTCATGAGAGATTGACTTAAGGGTGCTGCGGGCTAGAATATACGCGGCGGTAGAGTTTACAAATTCACGTTTGAGCGTTGTACAAATATTCAGCATACAAACAGAAAAGAAAATGAACATCAGGATTTTTACGTGGAAAACCCGAAAGAGGGAAAAAACCACGGGGCCACGCCCAGTTGAAAAGTTTCACTAGCGTTTTCTAAATTACAAGAAGCTGATTCGTCCCACAAGTCAGGACGATCAGATTACAATCCGCTTCTTCTAACTTGAAGCAAATTTACAAAATTCTCCAGAATTCAGGCGTCTCCCGAAAATTCGGCAGAGTTCCGGCATATTCAGGCGGCGGAAAGAACTTCGGTGGTGGTCGAGGAGGAGATGATTCTCCCTTTCCCCTTTTTCTCTTCTCTTCTTTTCTCTCTTCTCACTTGAGTCCTCTTGTGAAGAATGAGGGATCTATTTATAGTTTTTCTGGAGTGGCATGACTTGTAAATAAGTGTAAGATCAGGGGCGAATAGGGAGTGGTCGAATGGACGGTTGATGTTGAACCCTTCGATCGTGCACCGTTCATTGGACATTTGAAGGCCTTAGTGATGTCGGAATTCGGCGATCTTGTGCTCGTTGGATTCGTCTCGTCGAGCCGTTCGATTCAAGTATAAGCTCGTTAAAATCGAAGACCGTTTGGTAACTCAAATTGTGATTCGAACCTTCCAACAGCGCTTTGGATCCTTGATTCGGACCCATTTGTGCTCGGATTGGGTCGAATTTGATGTCATTGGGTTCGTATTTCCGAGACGCTTAGTTTGACTATAAGCTTGCTGAAATCGGAGTCAGATGCTCCTAAATATAATTTTTGAAGTTCCCGGGTTGGTTTTTGCCTCGAGATTCGTGCCCGATCAAGATTTTTTCATGATGATGCATCAAAGGGAATGTTTGGTAGCAAGATTTAGCCCGAATTTGAGGCGGGTTTCAACAAAATCCAACCAAACCGCCTAAAATGCAAAACCAAACTCACGACAAATGAAAATCGCTGTAGAGGGAAAATTCCACCTTTTCGTGCTAAATCCCGAATTTCCAAAATCCTGGATTTTGCCGGATTTATGAAATCAGTTGGCTCGAGAGGTAGAGTTCGCTTGTTAAATTTTGTTATATAGCCAAACAATCATACTTGATTTAATAGGATTTATCATGAATGTTACCAAACAATTTCGAAGATTTAGACCCCTCAGGATTTCCAAAATTTAGATATAACGGATTTATGAAATCCTAGTTAAATCAAATGGTGAGTGCTACCAAACAAGCCCTAAATTCTCCCTTACTCAAAGAATCATCTTGCATAGAGGTATCCAAAAAGTTATAATAGTTAGGCACTTGGACAAGCGGCACGATCCACTCGGCTAGCCCTGTAAGAAGTTTTGAAAGCAAACGCTTAGTGTGAGGAGGTCAGATCGTGCACGGCGGGAGCGTGTGGTTGATGGGCTGGCTGGGTAGGGAGATCGGTCGAGGGTAGGGAGATCGGTCGACTCACCTGAGAGAGGGGTCGGCTTGCGTGTAGGAGCTCGGCTAGGAAGTGAAAGGATCGGGTAGGGTTCGATCAGAGGAAGTCCGGCTCGGAGGTGCTCGAGTACGGTTTCGGGATCGGCAAAGTAGAGGCGGATCCGGCCGAGGTTTGTGGCAGCTGGGCTTGTGACATCGGGATGGGTCTTGGGCTGTGGATCATCGGTGAGGAGCGGGAAGGGAGGTGAGTTCGGAGGTTTATGTGTGAGGTAGAATGGAGATGGAGGTTGAGGTTTATGCGGGGAGAATCATCAAAGAAGCATGATAAAGAAGAGCTAAACAGCTCTATGAGATCAAAACAGCCAAGCTGTTCTAAAATCCAAAAATTTCATTCATATCATCTTCTTCATTACAAAAATATGCTTATATAAAGGCCATTGAACCTTGTAGAAGGTTCAAGAAAGCATAAACTAAAGCTAACTAAGATATACTATTTCTAAGGAAAACTATTAGCTAGGATGTACCACATCAGAGGTCGGTACAGGTCGTGTATGCTA
Organism: Dendrobium catenatum; assembly: GCF_001605985.2. Taxonomy (NCBI): domain Eukaryota; kingdom Viridiplantae; phylum Streptophyta; class Magnoliopsida; order Asparagales; family Orchidaceae; genus Dendrobium; species Dendrobium catenatum. The sequence goes on along the minus strand of NW_021320070.1, from coordinate 6,797,372 downwards.
GAGGTCGTGGCTTATGAGGAGGAGTTGGACGTAGGAAGCCGGAGATCGGACAGAGGCTTCGATCATGACCTCTAGTGTGCGGGAAAACAGAAACGATTGAGCCAAGACTTCGTTCTCGTTTTATTGACGCTAACAGGGGCAGACGATCACAGGATTTGCGCAGGAATCATGCGAGCTGAACGGTGTCGACGCCGAACTGCAGGTATGCGTGATTTGAGCGGATTTTCTGGGATTTTAGCTGGATTTCTTGAGGTGATGTAGAGGTCAACAGTCGTCAAGGTTGAAAGATTGGAAAAGAGATACAAAGAGCTTTCATGCATAACTATTGGTGCCAAAGTAGCGGCAGATCCTTCAGATGAAAGGAAGCTATTCTAACTGGACGATAATTAGGAGTGTTGTGAAAATCTAAGTATTCCTATGCTTTAAAGGTCCATTTTTTATGTTGAATTCATTAGTGCAAGGAAGTTCAATTTTTCTTAAGAAAATATAAACTTGTAGGAGATGATGACGGTTGTGGAGAAGGGATTCGATCAATGGAATCAAGGATGTCGGTGAAAGAGGAAGGATTTGATGGACTGGAGGAGGTGGACGATCAATGCACACACTATCAAGTTTTTTTGTCAATAGAATGTATGAAAGCATATAATTGTTGAAGTGATGAATCAATGGATGCAAATTGAACGTTGGCTTGTTTTAAAGATTTTTGGATTTCAAAGGATTATAGTTCTTGATTGATTTGCATTGTTCGGAGAGCTTCTGCAAATCTGCATTTTTCATGTTGAGAGGTCTTTCGTGGCCGCTGAAAGCGTATAAAAAATGTGATTATTGATAACAAGAACTGTGACCTGATATAAAGAGTAAATTGCGAGAATTCGACTGTTTTTGGAAGGATAATCAAGAGCTTATCTGCAGATTTCTGAAGCTGGGGCTGATGAAATTTGTGAAGCTATTCTTGATGTTGATTTCTAGACTGTTTCTTGCAGCTGAAAATAGAAATTGATGACAGATTCTTGAAGGCAGCAGATTTCTGGAGGTGAACAGAGAACCTAAATGCTTCAGATTTCTTGCTGATGTTCTTGAATGCAGCAGGTCAACAGGCTGAAATGAAGGCTGGCGCAGTGGAGACTATTGGTCTGCAGGATTAGGAGGTGGAGAATGGAGTTTCGATGGAGGAGAAGAGGTGGAAAGGTAAGTTCTTGAAGAGAATAAGTGGGCTGGTAGCTGAAGAGAATTGTTGGCAGCGATTGAGATTGCTGGCTGATAGGAGGAGAGAAATGAAAGTTTGCGATTGAGATTGCTGGCTGATAGGAGGAGAAAAATATAAAATGACATGTATGCCAATAAAAAAATTATAAAATAGAAGCAATTTCTGTAATATGTTCTACCAAATTTTGGAAGAGAAATGTTAAACAGTTTGAATGGAAAAATTTGATATTCACAGACTATTTATTGATCCAGAACAGTCTGAATTTCAGACTCTGTATAAAAAGTACTAACCCTTAATGAAAAGAGCACAGAACCTGACATGAATGCCCTCTACAAAATCCTAAACTGTTACATAAGCCTGGAATCCCACCTAAGCCAACCACCATCTTATCTTAGAGAATTCTAGTTCTGTTGTTCTCACAACAAATTTTCATCGAACATCAATATAAACTAATGTTTCGTTTGTGACAAATTTCTTATTGCTTCTTAAAGTAGCTTTCTAATGTAAAAATTAAAATTTTTTTAACTAAAAAACTGCTTTAAGAAGCAGTAAGAAAGCCGTCCCAAACGAAACCTAACAGAGAATGCACCAAAAAGTAACCTTGGGATCAATGGTGAAATCTAGCCAACTAGCTGCTCCATACTGGTTGTTGCCTCATCAAGTTCAACAGCCTTATATCCAGCCAAGATCATCTCTCCAATCAAATTATCTAGAAGCTTAAATATTAACTCAGACAATGGGTGAGAAATGTCTCCAACAATAAAAGCATGCATTTCACTGTTTACTTCAATCCAACTACAACCAGGTTCCTTTTTCATCAAGCTTCGCCTCATCATTTTTCTCATCCTTGAGACTTGGTCCCATCTCCCAACCTCTGCATATATGTTAGATAATAGAATACAAGCCGAAGAATCGTCAGGTTCCAGAAGCAGTATTTTCTCCAAAGCTAGCTCTGCTATCTCCACATTTCTGTGGATCTTGCAAGCACTTAAAAGAGCCCTCCATATAACTGCATCAGCTTCATATGGCATATAATTTATAACATCCAATGCTTCATGCACACCTCTGGAACGTCCCAAAAGGTTCACCATGCAAGAGTAGTGCTCCAGCTCAGGCTCTAAATTGTAGACCTGATTCATGGATTCGAAGTAGCAAAGGCCTTCGTCAACCAACCCGACATGCCCGCAAGCTCGAAGAACCGCTATGAAAGTAGCATGGTTGGGTGTAATATTTTCCATTTTCATCCTCTCAAACATGCTTAGTGCTTCAAACCCAAGTCCATGATTTGCATAACCATAGATTATAGCGTTCCATGAAACAAAGTCTCTTTCTGGCATTTTTTCAAACATCAGGAGAGCGTCTTGCATGTTTCCACATTTAGAGTACATGTCCACAAGAGTACTTGATATGAACACATCTTTGTGCAACTCCTGCTTGAGCAACTGAGAATGGATTTGTTTTCCCAAGCCCATCATGGCTAGGTTGGCACATGTGTCAAGAATTGTGGCATAGGTGAAATTATCAGGCTGGAGACCCAGTTCTAACATCTGACTAAAGAATTTCTGAGCTTCCTCACTTTTTTTCTGTAAGGAAAACCCTGAGATGATGGCATTCCATGACACCATGGTTTGGCTCTCTATCCTGTCATGGAGTGCTTGTGCTTCCTCCAACATTCCGCACTTGCAATACATGTCAATGAGAGCACTTCCAACAAAAGAATCAGAACCAAGCCACGATTTGATTATCCTGCCATGGATTAACCTTCCAAAATCCAGCGACTGTAATGCTGCGCAAGCTTTAACTACACTGCCATAGGTGAAAACATCAGGCTCTAAACTGCAAAGCAGCATTTGATTTAAATGTGAAAATGTCTCTTCATAAAGTCCATTCTGTTCAAGGGCTGTGATGATAACATTCCAGGAGACCGAATCTCTCTGTTCCATCTCTTCAAAGACATTACAACCATTAACCAGAGCTCTGCACTTTCCATACATGTCCAAAATAGCATTCTTCACACAAATATTCAAGCTATGGCTGGTTTTGATAGCCAAGCAATGAACTTGCATGCCTTGCAAGTATGCTTTAGCTTCCGCACAAGCACTGAGCACAGCAGACAAGCTGATTTCATCCGCAAGAATACATGAAATATTCATGAACTTAAACAATTTCAGAGCTTCAATTCCTCGGTCATTCCTGCCAAATCCAACAATCATGGCGTTACAAGTCTGCCGGCTACGGTTAGGAAGCTCCCAAAACATTCTCATGGCATCACTCAAACTATCGCATTTAGCATACATATCAAGAGTAGCAGTCCCAACAACCACATCCGAAATGAAATTATTTTTCATTGCATGGCCATGAAGCTGTTTTCCAACTTCTAAACAAGGCAACCCTGCACAAGATCGAAAGAGGCTTGCATAGGATGATTGGCTCACTCCTATTCCTTCTCTTTGCATCTCAAGAAATAGATCAAACCCATCCATGAATTGCTCATTCTGAGCACAACCCCCAATTATGGCGCTCCAAGTGACCCAATTCCTTTGTGGCATTTCACGGAAGAAGCAAAGGGAATCACCCAAACTTCCACACTTAGCATACATGTCAACAAGAGCACTTCCTGTAACCACATCCAAAGCTAAAGCCATTTTAAGCGCGAGCCCATGAATTTGAATACCCATCTCATATGCTTTCCAAGAAGAGATCAACTTAAGAAAAATTGAAAAGGTTATGCGATCTGGTTCCACGCCAATTTTCATCATCTCCAAGAAAAGTTCAACAGACTCATTCAAGTTTCCATTTTGCATGTACCCTGAAATCATGGAGTTCCATGAGATAACATCACAGTCAGGCATAGCTTTAAACAGACACTGCGCCTCGCGCATCAAACCAGTCTGCACGTAACCAGATATTATAGCATTCCATGAGACGACATCCCTGTCGGGCATTTCGTCGAACACTTTGCAGGCGGAGTCCAAATCTATGCACCGAATGTACATTTGAATTAGGCAGTTTGATACGAAGGTGGTCGGAATGAATCCAGATGTAATCATTTGAGAATGAGTTTGGCGCCCGGTGCTCAGTTTCCGAAGCTCCGAGCACTCCTGGAAGAGACGGGAAAAGGACAGTTTAGCTGAAGGTGAAGCGCAAGATTGACAATTGGATAATGAAGAGTAGGAGAGTAGTTTAGGTAGAGATGCTGAAAGGTTAATGAGAGCCGGTCGGACCATTGGGAAGAAAAGCTGGCCTACTCCGATGAAGAACCATGATGTCGCAGATTTGCTAGATTGGTAGTAAGAGAGAGCTACAAATTAACATTCCAGAGGGCGGCTTCTCCTCCAAAGCAGTGCTGGAACTTAGATAACTCAACAATAACTAAATACTGAGCTGCCTACATAACTTCTAACGGTAAATTCAATTAGTTCTAAACAAAATTATAAAGAGTAATTGAAAAATACCTCCAGAGAAATACTACTCAATCAGAAATATGTGATTTGAAATTCTGCAGTTATTCACTAATAAACAAAGATCACACCAGCACTTAAAAGCAATCAACGTGCTTGCAAGATCAACAAAAACTAGAAAGGTAATGCCATTTCAGCATAGTTCAATACACCTACAAGATCAAGGAATTAATATAAAAGAAAAATAGAATAGGATAAAAAAAGCTCATAACCCATTCAATTAATGGTGGAGCACAAAATAAATTGTGGGCTCCAAAAAATTCCATTTTAGGAGTGATCCCGAGGGAATTTTCAGAAGGCAGATTGGGTTTTAGATAAGACACTACCCAGAGATTTCGCCCTCATTTAGTGAGGACTTTTTGATCCGAGCTCTGGTTTCCTATAGGCGCAAGCCCCTATAGTTAATTACCCCTCCCGATAATAGGAGAGAACTTTCGATTAAGGCTAGTTATTAAAGTAGTTATATATGTTAAAAAACCTATCATATAATAGCAACAATTTTAGGGTTTAAATTTTGAATTTGGAAGTTTGAAATTTGGAATTTATCACCATAAACTTAAAACTGGTGGTGGGGGGAATGAAGACGAGCCCGATCAAGATCCCATGGTTCCGTCGTCCCGGGCTGTCATGATCCCTGGTCTACTTAGTCAGAGGAGGTAGTCGACCCAACCTGACAGAAGGCATCTTGTTGGCAGCCATGGGTTGCTTCGTCCAAGAATACCTTGTAGACCTGGATTGATATTTGTCTAAGGGGATAAATATGAATCCACCTTAGCTGACAAAGGGCTTTATGCCTATCGAATATACCCTATGATCCATCGCTCAAGGGTTTGACGCCTTTAGGGAACATACGGGCTTTGGCCGTGATCGTAATATAATGGTGCCATTTCGCGGCAAAACCACCCGACCAGAGAGCACGTGCCACGTCCCTGTTGGCAAGAGACTGTTTGAGGATGAATCGTAGTGATTCACTCCGACATGCATTCGCTCTTTGTGAGCTGAGGTTAATTTCAATTATCATCCCCGACAAACGGTTGCGGGAGGTGGATGATGTTTAGTTTTGAGTTTTTTAGATGATATTTTTATATTCAAGAATTTGGCATTTTGTTTGATTAGAGATTTGACATTTGAGATTTGAAATTTAACATTTGAGTTTGAAATTTGACTCTCCGGTTAAGATTCATTTCAACACGGCCATCATCGGGGTGATTTTAAAATCATTTTGTATTTTCGTAGGATTTTGGGAGATATTTTGCAATTCAAGTCGTGTCGACTCAGTCCTCTCAAGGAGGAGATGAAACTTGAATATTTAACCGCGCAGCATTCTCGGATCGTTGGATTTGAGATTTATATGCGACGATCGGAGCACATGCGGTTGTGGCATTATTCCCTGCGCAGCATTCTCGACTATTTATGTTTGTAACTTTAATAGTTCTATCGGAGCACATGCAGAGCAATTTAGTTTAAGGGTCAATATTTAATACATAAGGGGCATTTTAAAATATTAAATATGATCCATTATATAAGAGTGATTTATTTAGAAATGCCCAAAATTTCATTTAGGGCCTACGAACACCTTCTGTCCGCTTGCACACATGTTGCGGGATCCGGTGGATTTAAAAATTAAGGCTTGAGTTGTGATATGTAAATGATGTGTGCTGTTCAATTTATTCAAGCTTATCGTATTCTCTACTATAGCTTGTAAGGGGTTTTTTATGCAATAGACATTTAGAAGATTGTGTTCTTGCTTACAAATCAACTGCATTGCTTGCTACGAATCTTCTATTATCTCATATAAATCAAATAAGCATACTATAAATTCATTGCTTCTTCTCCTTATGCATTTTTGATGTGCCTTCTGATGAAATGATGGGTAGTTATCATATAATGGTGCTTAAAAGAAGTCTAATAAGACATTTATTAAGATCTTAATAACATAGGAGTGGTCTAGTGTATTTGAGTTAAAAGAGATATTTCATAGCATTGATATAACTCTTTGAATATACTTCCCTGAAATAATTGAGTGAAGAATTTCATGTAGATTTAATGGACAATAGAATGACTCATGTAGTATTTCACATATTCTTTGACCCATCTCTATATGTAGATCCATATAGTTAGATGTGAATGTGAGTTTTGGAGAACTAGTTCTTTGACTTGATTATTTCAAGTTCAAATTTTCAATCGAACAAACTTCATTAAGAAGAAGATTGAGGTGGCAATGACAGAGTATTACACTTCTCAAATAGTTCTCTCTTACATTTTCATCTTGCAATATGAGTATACCCTTTACTCATAGTTTCAAGTTTCATTTAAATATCACCTTCAAATTCTTCATTCGATCGCATAAAGAGGCTCTCAAATCTTTTAGGAAAATTCTTCTATCAAGTCAAATTGTCAGCATAACAAGACAGTTTTTTTCATTTTTTTTTATCAATATGTATTGTAGTTGGAGTCAAAGTCCAATGCCCATTATCACTCATCGATATGAAGTTAAAATGCTCACAATCTTTCTAGAATTGTTTGTGTAATTAATATCATTTATGATTTAATAAGGACTCAAATAATCTTACCATTTCTTTGAGTACAAAAACATTAAAAATTTCTATTTGAATGTCTCACCATATCCAAGTCAAATCAAATCAAATTAGATTTGAGTTCATTTCGAGTGTAGGTAAATATTTGATCAAATTTTAATTAAAATTGATTTTAAATTTGAATTATGTTCAAATAAATTTTAGATTTTTAGTCCAAGTCATTTTGTTGTTCATTAAAATTTCGGCAGCTTTCGGCGTCACCTCCCCACCGAGGGAGAAATCGGCGGCATTTGCCGAAATTTCTTCCACCCGGACCTAAGGTCGCGGCTTTAGGTCTTATTTTAAACCATCACACCAGGATCTAAGATCGACTCGTGAGGTCTTCAATTTGGAACATCCCGACCGGGATCTAAGATACGACGGCTCGGGGTCTTCAAATTTTAAAACCATCTGCTCGGATAAAAATCAACGGCGCAGGTTCTTCAATTTCAAACCATCCCGATCGACCTAAGGTACGACGTCTGGGTCTTCACATCTGTTTCAAAATGATTTCTCCACTATTCTCTCTTTATTTTTTTTTTATTTTTTAATTAATATATTTTATATCTAAATATTAAAATAATATTCATAAGAAAATATGATATTTATATATATATATATATATATTATAATTAGAAAGGGAGAAGATGGGCTTTGCCCGATCGGAGACAGGGAGCGGACGGACGAGTCGGGAGCGCGTCGGAGTTCGGTTCAACCGGCGGCGTCTGGACGACGATACGGTCGTTGGTGTGATCGGAGTCGTCGGAGTAGGAGATGGCCGACGACGGTAAGATTGGAGGCTGGCTAGGGCACGGGTCAACCTCGCTATGCAGAGGAGTCGGTTGGGTTCGTGGTTCGGTCGACGAGTGCAGAAAGGAAGTCACCGGTGCTCGGAGGTGGAGGCGACGACGCAGGAGTTTTGGCGAACTAGAGCAAGATCGGAATTTCTTGTCTCTGTTGTAAGTTTTTGAAATCCCCTTCCTTCATTTTTGTTTTTTTTTTATCACCGTTTGAATGAGAGGGATTTATATCGTCCGAGAGAACAGTTACGCCATTATGGGCGGTTTTGGGCATAGTCGCGCATAGAGCGGTTGTGTCATTTGGGTTTATCGGTGGGGAGTCGTCACACGTCAACATAAATATTTATAAAAAACGCTACGGTAAGGATAGAAATCATCTAAGGATTTCAGCTTTTGGCAACCTTCTCACTGCTTCGTATTTTAGGTCTCAATCATATTTTTATTTGACTACTATTTTTTTTAGTTTTAAAAAAATTTTGATTAACTAGCTAGGAAATTGTTTCTACAATAGTTTTAAAAAGTACTTTCTCTACCGTAGTTTTACATAACAGTAAAAAATTGTATTAAATGAAACCTTATTGCGCTCTGCCGGAACCACCACTGAGGCTCAGACTTCTGTCAGACCCACTGACGCCCATACTTCTACCGGACACCACCTGAGACCTGGACTCTCCCGAACTACACACTGAGGCCCGAACTTCTACCAGACCACCATCTGAAGGTTCGAACTTCTACCGGACCAACACCATAAGGTTCGGACTTCTGTCGGACCACCACCTGAGGCCTGGACTTTAACGGACAACCACCTGAAATGGCCCTGAGCTCCACGGCTGCCACCAACCATCACCTGAAGGGACTCGCGGCTCTGCTGGACCACCACCTGAGACCTAACTTCATCGGACCACCACATAGGTTCTTATTCCGCCGGACCACTGAGTCAGACTTTTAGTCATGGCAACCACACATAAGGCCAATTATTATGTCAGACCACCACCTGATAGAGCCTTTGCTCGCCGGGACCACACCACCTGAAGGCCACGAAACTTTTGGCTGTACGACCATTTGATGCCCATCTTCTGGCCGAACCACCACTTAAGGCCCAAACATGCGTCGAGCTCCTACCTGTAGCCCCCAACTCCTAACATAGACCACCCAACTGAGGCCTAGGGACTTCTACTGGACCACCACCTGACCCCCGACTTCTACCGGAAGCCCATCCACCTAGAACACACCGACATCATGACCAAGCACCACCATCTGAGCGCCCAGATCTTTGTCAGGCTATTACCTAATGCCATAGTTCTTACCAAAGTATGTCCTTACAATGTATCTTTTCTAACTCCTAAGCTACTGTCACATCTACGATCTTTGGACCCATATCTTCTACCAATAACTATGTCATTTTTCCTAATTACCTTCTGATTCTGTCTACTATTTTTCACTCTCTTTTCGATTTACTTATTACATCACTAGACAATGATCTTTCTGACCTTGATCTCTGCATATTTACGATCATCCTCATGGTAGTCACGTACATCGTGCGACAATGATCTTTCTGGCCCCCCGAGCTCCTACCATACTACATGTCTTTCCACTCTTTTATCCTTATCAACTATGTCCACGCTGAACCCACAACAAATTAGTCCTTATCCTGTTATTGTAACCGCTCCCATCATGTAATGCGCTCTACAGTATGCAATGTACATTTGTGTACATCAAGCCAATGTCCTTCCATTCTAAAGAAAGAATCTCCATTTGTAATTGTACATGCACCATATCTAGTGGATTATCAGTTCAAACTGGGTCATGCCCACATGATTTCTCCCCTTTTTCAGGAGTTCCATGTATAAAACTCTAAGTGCTCCTTATGAATGTTTACAACCGCCTCTCTTCTTATCAGATTGCGTGCAGATCTTCATACAAAAAGTCTAAGACCGTTAAACTATGAAACCCTTTCTATTTACGTATAGCACAAAGCCGTGAATATTCCAGAGACTCCATTTGAAGGGGGAGAAGAAAGGGTTTGTCGCCTTGTAGAGCCTAGGGGAAGCCTCAGAATGAAGAAAGAAGAAGCTAAGGGGGGAAATCTCACTTCTTTAGAGACGGGGTCCGGCCGGATTAAGGTATGCCGCTTGTGCAAGAGTTTTCATATCCCTTGGGGGCAACGGCGAATTTACGGGGGGGGGGGGGGGGGGAGGCGGGCCCTCTGCGGGGCACAATCCCCCCCCCCCCCTCAACACCCGAAAAAAATAAAAAGCATAAACCTAGAATTTTGCCTCCCGCCTCTTGCCCCAAGATACTTCCTTTCCCTAAAAAAAGCTCGCATCTGGGCTAAGGCGGCGCAGTCAGAAGAAACGTGTGCGACGACGAGCTGACTCTTCATAGCTTTAGAAGGATATCTTAAAATTTTTCTTAACTATTTTGTTTGTTTAACAACCTTACGTGCTCATGCCCGGAAGCACTCTTCACTAGCTTTCCCTTTCTTTTTTTAAAAAAATTTGTCCCTGTGGCAGTTCCATGGAAAAATCCCTGGTATTGTTCGCCTTAAGACGATATATATATATATATATATATATATATATATATATATTGAAAATAATACATTTAATAATATTGATAATTAAATAACTATACAATAATTTTAAAATATAAAGTTTTGAAGGAAAAATATTTTCTAAATTATAAATTTTTATCAATATATATTTTTAATTTTTTTATATTAATAATTAAGAAAAAACAATACCAATACCTCAAATGTAAAATGATTAGGATAAATTTAAATCATCAATTTGTATTCCTACTAAAAATATTTCTTGCTCAACTGTTAACTCCTGATTCTTCATGATTTTTTTTTAAAACATTAGATGATTATTCCTAAAAATGTTAAAAAACTTCTTATTTAACCTTGCACGACTATCATTTATTTGCCTTCTAAAAAATAAGTTTGATAGATTTCTTTTAGAATATATAAAAAGAAATAACTCATAAATAAACACAAAAAATGTTATATGAAAAAATTTATATCATACACATCAATCTACCTGAACAGTAGGCGGTGTCAATATTTGACACGATCCGAAAACTCTACTTGAATCCGACACAAAAATTTCGGGTTAGGATCAACCCGCTTTGCAGAAGGGTCGGGCTTGGGTTCCCCGATTCAACCCATTTGAAAATATGGATCGGGTTCAGATCGATCCGGAAACCCCGAACTCAACTCGGAATTACCCGTTTGGACGTGTAGTCTCGTTGCATCGCGTGAGTCACATCGTGTCGTGAGTATCTTCTCGTGAGTTATGCATGTCTTGCCGACGACACTGTCACGGTTGTACCCCTTCGCAGGAGAAATTATTGTGTACGCAGTCCAACGTAGAGAAAGGTCCGGATTGCTGGGTATTTACTATGTATTTGCTGCATATTTTTTGATACACAGCAAATAAACGACAAAATAAGCAGCAAATTAATAATACTCATTAAATGCTCATGCATTAAATACACAATAAAAACACAAAAAATACTCACTAAATATGTAGAAAATACTCACAACTAATGATTGACTTAATATTGTGTACGTATTTTTGCATTTTATTGTCTATTTAGTGAGTATTTAGTTAATATTATTTATTTGTTGCTTATTTATCGCTTATTTGATATGCATAAAAAAATACGCAGTAAATACATAGTAAATATGATTTCTCCTACTCCAAACTAGAAAAAGAAATAAATAGTTTTCTCTCAATCCCCCCTCTCCCTCTCTCCCTCTCTCCCTCTACATTCAAGTAGAGCTGTCCTCAAGAAAAATCCCAACAGGTCCTAAACAAAACCTTAATGATTGAGTTCAACAACAACAAACACAAATTGTAAAATAGAACTCCAGCTACATGACAGACAAAAACATCAGAAAAATATAATAATACATTACAAATACCACCGACTAACCAACGAGAAATTATTACGTGCGAAATTCGAACGTATCTTATCTAGACTTCAATGTATACAAGCCATATAACGTGTACACAAATATATATAACTTATATATATAGTGTGTTTTACGGCGAATTATTGCGTCCGGTCACCGAATATCCGGACATCCAATCCGGTGACGCCACGTCACCCTAATATACTGAATCCCAGTATATTTTGGTGACGTGGCGACGCCGGATTGATGTCTGGACGAATCCAGACACGGGACCCAATAATTGTCAGTGTTTTACACACTCTATATATACTTATACACATTGAAGTCTAATGCATTGGCGCACTTAATAATTTCTCCGGACCAAGACACCGGTGGCTTTATTATCAAAGATAGCAACTTTGGCCTTAAGCGATCTTCGTCTTAGCCTTGTTGACCGAAGTGAAAGTCACCTGAGCACCAAGCAAGAATTTCCCCACAACAGCCGTAAACGAATCGTAGCGCAGAAACAGCTCCGCCACAAACAGTCGGGCCACAAGCACCACAAAGTCCTTCCCCGCGCACTGCTTGTTCCCAACGGTCGGATCCTCCGTCTCCGGTCCATTCGACCACCACACGTACTTCAGAAGCCTTCCATTGTCTCCGACGAATCGGTCGGGAACGAACTCGCGCGCGTCGGAACCAAACACGCGCGAATCAGTGGTAGCAAAAGGCTGGTAACCGAAGATCATCTCGCCCTTCCGCACCTGAAATGCGGCGTCGTGGCTCTCCAGAATGAAATCCTTCTTTGCATGACCGTATTGGAATTGAACGGGCGGGTCTATGCGAAGCGCCTCGTAAACAACGGATCTGATGAGGTCCATCTTCTCAAGCGCGGTTATGGTGAGCTGCCCATTCTCGCCGCCGACGGCGGAGCGGGCCTCAGCGGCAATGCGGGCGTGGAGATCGGTGTTCGAGGAGGAGAAAGCTAACCACTTGAGGATGGTGGGGAGGAGCACCTTGAAGCCGCCGTAAGCGTTGAAGATTGTAGCGTAGAGAAGGTTGTGGATAGCCTCCTCTCGAGAGAGACCTGCTTGAGTTGCTAAATTGTCGACGGCGCCACCGCCGACGGATCGGAAGTATGAGTAGAGGGCGTTGTAGTCGGACTTGACGAGGAATGGGGGGTAGGGAAAAGTGTGGAGGAGAAGGTCTTCCAAGAAGCAGAAAGGGATGAGTTTGCTTATCAGGGGAGCTAGCTGCAGGAAAAGCCACTTGGTTGCGTTGCTTTGTAAATCAAGGCCGGTTTTTGAGGGGCTGGAGCCGAAATAGGCGTCGCCGAGAAACTCCAAGGCGAACTTGTCGTTGAGCTTGTTGAAGTCAGATTGACCATTGGAGGTGATTTGGGACTCGAGTTTGGCGAAGAGAGGGGCAACGAAGGAGGTGCGAAAGGCAGGGATGATTTGATCCTTACGGGAGCTTAAAAGATTTAAAAGAAATTGTTTGATTTTGGCATGGTTGGGTTCGGAGGGATCAAGGTTGGCGCAGATACGGTAGTTTCCGGTGAGCTTGGTGGAGGGTAGATATGTGCCGTATAAAACGTCTTTTTTCTCTATTCTGGAAGAGTCGAATAGAACAGGGAAGCTTTTGGCGTCGAGTACTGCTATGACGCGGGGATTGGACGCCATGAACGGACCTGGTGGCATGTTGGTGCGGAAAACTGTTGATCCGTACCTTTCGATCCGGGTTTTGAAGAAGTTGTCCTGACCTTTGAAGTAGAAGTATTCCAGGCGATCCATGATGGGGGAGATGAAGGGGATCCCATAGCTCCCTGGTATTTCCTTTATCTCTAGGCCATTGCAGGCAGCCGAGTGAGCATTGTCGCGATCAATATTTTCTTCAGCTGCTGCTGCTGCTGCTGCTGCTGCTTTCTTCGTCACGGAACTCATGATCAATTCTTCAATTCACGAACAAGATGATAGGCTTTCTTCTCCTACAGCGCTACTAAGACTACAAAGATCTATCCTTGAATTGAATATTCAAATATACTGCGTGCTCTTCACAGGGGAAAACCAATGTGACATGCGTGCATATTAAAGAAATTATTGCGGTGGATTAAAATAAAAATAAAAATGAGTACATCACATCCTAATGAAAAATTATTACATGTGGGTCCTGATTCGTCTAGAAATTAATAAAAATATGTCATGTCGCCTCCTAAAAATATATCATGCTTGGTACAGAGTCCTTCGTACCACTCGGTAACGAGCACGGAACCAGACAGTTCTCCCGTCTGGTGTCAGCACAAAATAATCTCCCCACCCTAAGGGCCTATTTGGTAGCAAGTTTTATGCAAATGAAAGTCGTTGTAGATGGGAAATTTTAGACTTTTCATGCTAAATTCAGGATTTTTGAAATCAAATTCATTGTCCGAAGAGTTCACTGGTTAACTCCGCTCTATAGCCATATAGTCAAATGGAGTTTAATAGGATTTATCATGACTATTATGAAAAAAATTTCAATATTTAGGCCCCTTGAATTTTTAAAATCCCGATTTAGTGGATTTATAAAATTCTATTTAAATCAAATATTGAGGGCTACCAAATAATTATCAATTAAGTAGCCGATATATAATGTTTGTATACATTTGTATCTAAATATCTATTTTTAAAAAAAAATCAAGCCGCCACTTCCTTGATAAGGCTAAAGGGGGCTAAATTAATTTACTTTTTAACTTATCTATAATTTAATATATTTATGTACTATCGATATAAATGCATGCAGACTTATCTCATATGTGAGATTAATATTATTTTAAATTATTTCATATCTAGCACTAGGGGTGTAAACAAGTAGAGTTGAGTCTAGTTTAGGTCCTCATATGACTCGGCTCATTAGATGGAAAGCGCTCGTGCTCGACAGTCGAGCTCGAACTAGAGCTCGTCTCACTGTAAACGAGTTCGAGCAATTGTTTTAAATTTTGTTGTTAGTAGGCGTTGTAAAAGGTATAATAATGATTTTCAAAATTATTGGGATAACATATATGTACCTAAAATTATATGGGTTAAATTCAAGTAAACGGTGGACCCTACTTAGAGGTGTAAATGAGTCAAATTGGTTCATGATTTGATTAGAATTGGATTTACTGTGAGCTTGCAAGTCGAGCTAATCGAACTATGAGCTCGAGCTCGTATATTAAATGAGCTTGAATTGAAGCTTGACAAAACTTGGATCGTTAGTTTACGAGACCGCACGTAAAAATTAATTTAATATAATTTAAAGATTAAGATCTAATAAAAAAATAATTAAAAATATATCTGCAAAAGGAAATTAAAAAAAATAAGGAATTTTTACATATATATAGCACTTAAAAGTTTCTTATTTACTCATCTAACACCCAAATTTATCTATTTACACACATGCCACCTAAAACTTATTTGACTTTCTAAAATACTATCCCTTCTTCAAATCCGCCTGATGCCGCACAAATCGTCCACCTGCTCCCTCTCTTTGCCTCTTGCATGCTCCCTGCTCCCTCTTTTCAAAAAGAATACTAGACGGATGCTTAGATGGATCAACCGGCTGGCTCTCCTCCAAGCCTTGATCGGCCATTACCCCTCTCTACAAACCTCTTTGTATAAACATGTTCCCTAGCCAAATAAGACAGCTGACTTAGTAAAGCCTGGCACATGCTCAAATTCTAAATCACTCGCATACCTGCTTTGCTATCTTTAATCTAAATCTGATCAGAATTCTTACCAGACCAAATAATGCTTTAGCTCTTAGTAAGAGATCAAGAAAGAACACTCCATGATAGCAGAAAACAGCTCGATTTTATAGGGGAAAACAGGGTCAGCCAAATAGATGATCCGGATTTCCCTGGTTCGAGGCACGATGCGATAACGAGAAGCAAGAAAACGTCTGATCTGAGCGGGAAAAGGAGTAGCGAGCCGAACCCCATTTCCGAGAGCCAAAGAGATGGAGCACGCGGACGGTTTTCATGAACAGAAAGATGAGTTTCACGCAGTATTGGGCAGGTTTTAACGGAGAAAAAGAGGGGATAGTATTTTAGAAAGTAAAACAAGTTTTAGGTGGTATGTGTGTAAAAAGTTAAGTTTAGGTGTTAGAAGAGTAAATAAGAAACTTTTAAGTCTTATGTATGTAAAAATTCCAAAAATTAAATGAACTACATTCTCCGCGAAAAGTAGAACCGCCCAATTCGAGCGATAAAGGAATTCACAAGCGCTGCAAGAGAAAGAAGTTCGTTCCACGCCTACGTTTATTCCTCCATTGTTGTGGGAACCATCGTTTCTTCTCCATTTGCATAGAACCCATCGTTGTTTCTTCGTGTGAGGTAGAGTTTTGCTAGAGTCGCTTCATCAGATCGTTGATGTTCAACTTCGCCCCTTCAACGACGCTTCCTTACTATTGGATTGGAAGTCACGGAAGCAACTACCGAGCTCACTCTCTGTGAAGGTAATTGTCTTTCTCACTTTTGTGTGCTTTTTGGCCAAATCCTGTCAATCCGCAAAATTTATGGAATGGATTTATGGCCCAAAGTGGAGATAAAGGATTTATTCCGATGTTAGGTTTAGCAAGTGCTTGAAAACTCGTGAAGTATTTCTAGTCCTCAAAAGCTAAATTGACACTTTATTTATTTGCATATTTAAAGAAGTATTTTGAATTGTGATTCTTTTTCTTCCAGCCACAACCTGCTCTAGAAAGAGGGAACAACATTAATCACTAGAATAATATTTTATTTTAAATATTCATTAATATGTCGATGCTAACATGAGAAGTTTTAATGCTTCAAAGATATTATTTATCAAGATGCTACTAAAAAATCAAAAGAGAAATTTGATATTGAGATCACAGATGAGTAATGCAAAAATTATATTGGATATCAGAGAAGTGATTGAAATCACATTAAAGAATTAAGAAAGAAGTTTGGAGTGTCATGAGATGATAGTACGAAAGCTATCTTGATGAGTTAAGAGAAGTTTCTATCACAATCTAGGTAATACTTAAAATTTAGATGATTTCTTACATATATAAAGATACAATCTTGCTCTTATGCTTACTAATCTGAAGATTTATAGACTTTTCCCAAGGATGCTGTCACACTCTATAATATATATTGGAAAGAAAAAAAAAAAATTTTATAGGAAAGAAAAAAAAAATTTTATAGAGAACTTTTTTTTCGCCATTCCTAAAAAATGACTTTTCCCCCCCTAAAAAACTCTTTGTCCTAACTTGTCCTAAAATGTCTATATATTTCTTCAAATTTAATTCTAATATTTTATTTTGTATTTTTCATGACAATTTAATAACACTTTTTTTCTTACTTAATTTTTTTAAATAACTTATGTATTGTACTTGCCCCCCCTCAAAATTGAAGCTGGTTCCGCCCCTGATTCCATTTTTGTCTTGTTCGGAGTTACATATCATATGATCTTTATTCTTTCCTAAAAATATGTAAAGCCACGTAATGAACATATAGTTCAACAAGTAACTAAAATCTTACAACTGAAATTAACGTAAGATAAAATGAAATAATATGCGATAAATCATACATAAATATATGCATCAATATTTATACTGATTATCTGCTCCAATTTATCCTTCTATAGTTCATCACATTTCAATCAATTACATCATCAGTCATAGTAGTAGTAACAATCAATACATTATAGAAAAATCTCCAATTACCGAAGAATTTTTTTGGTGAATTTCAATGAATTTCCAACAGATTCGATGAAATATTTCCAAAAGATTTTCCAGCAATTTTTTTTAGTGAATTTGATTTTCGGCGCTTTTTCCTGAAGATTTTTGAAAAAGTATTTTTGGCGACTCTAGCATATTTTAATATTTTAATATTTTATTATTTTTTTAAATTTATAGTTTATTTTGATTAATTAGTAATTAAATATTTTATAATAATTAATTAATAATTAAATAATTTATTTTAATTAATTGTTAATTTAATATCTTATTTTAATTAATTATTAATTTTTTTTAATTCATTTTACATTTTTAAATTTTGTATTATTTATTTAAAAATAAAAGAGTGATTTATGTAACACATTTTCCTCTACAACAAAGTTGTTAGATATTTGAAATATTTTCAGGTTCTGTCTTCACTGCTTAGGTAGAGGGTAGCGGCTGCGGGCAGGGCTAGCGAGCTGTTGTTTTTTTTTTTTTAATTATTTCGCAGGCTTTTTCTTGCTAGACAACTGCCATAACATTTTTGGCAGAATAATTTTTCTTGAAAATTTTTATGGCGCTTTTTTTATGATGGAATATTTTTTAGACACATATTTTACAGGCAAAATATTTTTTGCCAAAAAATTTGCCAGTAATAAATGATACTTATGTAGTGATAGTATTAATCAATACATTAAATAATGTATAATAACAGTAAATCATATTAATGTCGGTCCCAATATCAGTTCAATATATATATATATATATTTCAGCACTTTATTTAATATATAATAAAATTATATCAAATCTTTTAGAATGATCAAATTTATAATATATTTAAACTTGCATATGGTGAAAGCTTATGAAATCAGAAATAATATTTTTTTGGAAAATTTAGGAGAGATAAAATTCATAGAAATCAAAATTAGTAAAAATAAAAGTAAGAGATTAGTTACTTACAAATAATAAAACAAAATTTTCAGCTAGAATGACTGATAAAAATAATCAAAAGATATTTCTTTATAATATCTCTTCTTCCACTCTTTCAATTTCTTCCTAGCCAAACAATCATGTGAGGGTGTCAGTGGAGCAAGGTAGGGATATGTATATATATTGTTCATGGCCTAACGTTGCAGGACTTACTTCATTAAATTTGGGTTAGATTGAGTGTAAGGTTAGTTTGGTCAAACCATGATTGACTTGATCAACCAAGTTTAACCAAGGGTTGGGGTTAGGTCCAACAAGTTCAAAATAATATTTTGGACCCATTAGAGGTGGTCCGATGAAATGGTGAGGTCTTCTTGTATGAAATGTATGTTTGCGTGTTTAAGAGGCACTTTGGTCAACCAGGTTAAACTGAGACTTCATATTTGATTCAATACAATCCAAATGATGTTTGGAATCTATTGGAAGAGATTTCATGGCATATTTTGATTGAACAATGTTGAAGTTCATGAGAAGGTTTATATGTTTTTCTTTAGGGATTTTGGGGGCTCATGGTCAACTAGGTCCACTAAAAGTTTAATTTTGGATTTAACATATCATAACATTTATTATATACATGCTCAAGGGTTTTGGAGAAGTTTTCAAGGTCAATTTTCACAAGATGTAAGTTCTAGTGGCATGGATTATAAATATTTGAAGATTTTACAGACTTTAAAATTCAATTCATTTTTTGGGGTTAAAGAGCTTGAATTGCTCTCAAATTTGAAGGATTAATCCTAGAGACATGTTTAATCGATATGAAGCTAACATATCATGAATATGAGGTTATTTGGTTTGGTTTTGAGGAGATTGAAAATCACTCAAAAAGGGTTATAAGGCAAAGGATTTTAGCCTTGACTTTAGGTTTGGAGTTTTGGATTTGGTTTTGATTTTGAATTTAGATTTTGGTTAATCAATCTCATACAAGAATGATGTCAATAATATCTAAGAGTTATAGTTGGTGTATATGTATTTTATGCCAATGACACACATCTTGTTATCTTGAACTCTTTATTTTTTAACTGTAAGAGGTTGTGTAACTTTTTCTTGATTTTTTTCATTTTTTTCTCTTTATTTATCTATAACTTTCCAATTAGCTTGTTTGTAGGTGCATGCAACATTCCAAACCAAACTAATAAATCAGATCAACCTGATTGACATAAACCAATCCCTTATGCTAAAATCCAATGCCTTCACCCTTCTCTATCATATGAATCACATGGACACCCCCAACATCCCTCCATTGCCATGATCTGTGCTTGGCATCCCGACTTCCTCTTTGCCTCATTAAGTCACGAATTGATGAAAGATGAGACTCAGGGTATTACACTCCTCACTCATGCCCTTCCCCTTCCTACCATCAAATCCTACTTGATCATTCCCTTTTGATGGAGAGGTGGTTGTGAGTCCTCTTCCTCCTCATCTTCTTCCTTTGATTGAACCTTCTTCTTCATTCTACAAGGAGTTTTAATAGCCATTAGTCACCTCCCTGGTCACAATCAAAGATCATGATAACTTTCATCATCTTCCTCGTCATTTTCAAGTTTCAACATAAGATGATATGCGCTTTCATAATTTAAATCCTCAACACTGTCACTTCTTTCAACTTCCTTCAATAGCCTTATAATCCAGTTATTTTTCTTATTTTTTTGTAAAGAATTTATTATGTTTCCATCTTTATCTTTGGTTACTTGAGTCGTTATTTTCCTATTTGCTTTTTATAAGCATGTTAAAGAGATTTAGGCTTTTTTGGGACAACTTTCTTACTGCTTTCTTAAATATTTTCTTAGTACAAAAATGTTTTGAATTATAAATTTTTATACTAGAAAGCTGCTTTTAAAAAATAGTAAAAAGCAGTCCCAAATAAAGCCTTAGTTTAAGTTTCATATCACTCGCTTTGAGATAATTATTATTTTTTATTGTAAGATAAATATATCCTTCTTTTTTATGTGCACTATTCTTGATGCTTGTATTAGCTAGGTTCTTAAATAATTTGTAAGTTTCTCATTCTACATTCAATACTAAGCTATTGCTATGTGCATTTATGTATATCTCTTTATAATATTCATAATAAAATATAACATAGCATACATAATTTTATCTTAATTTTTTTATTGAATAAATTTTTGAAGATCAAAATGATTTTTTCAATAACAAGGTTTATGTTCTTTCAAATTGCTACTGTTGAATATAAAAAAAACTATATATTTTTTTTTCAAATTATATTTTATAATGAAGATAGTACCAATCATATTTATTACATAACACATTAATACTTGCTTATATGATGTATAGTAAAAATATGTCTATTTATAATGGTGCGTAGGTTTATAAAACCATTTTTATATTGACTAGCCAGGTTGATGGGTCAATATCAAAATCATTAAATTTTTATGGAATTGATTTTTACCTTTCCTAATTGTAGGATATCATAGTAAAACCAATTATAGACATATATAAAAATAAAAATTTAAGATAGATGATTGATGAGTCATATTTAGATGTGCATGAGTAGACTTAATGTGGTGACACATGAATATCTTAACATAAAATTGCAATTGTTTTTTTTTTTTAACATAAATGATCATGGATTTGGCAATACTATAGATTATCTTAAAATTTATAATAATCTCTTACTCATATGAGCGGATCCCCATACAACTGGAACTTTTATTTGGTCCGATGACCGGACGTAGCTCTACATTCGATCACCACTGAGATCGCGCCACGTAGCAGGCACAAAACCGCGGACCCGACCCGGCGAATAGTGGGTATGTTGCTCGTGCATATTTTAAATCCATGACAACCTGGTATTGCTAGGTATTGGTCGATTTTGCTCGACAATAACGAGAAATACTATTATGTGAAAACAAATACCGAGCAATACCGAGAAATACCGAGCAATACCGAGTTTTTTAGAAAAACTCGGTATTGCTCAGTATTGGTATTCACAGAGCAGTATTTCTCGTTATTGCCAAGCAATACCTAACAATACCGAGCAATACTGAGCAAATACCGAGTAATACCTAGACATACGCGAACATAGCAATCTCGAGTTCCGGTTCGGGTCAAGTCGTCGGGCCGCGCGGTAAAGAATGAGAGCACGTGGCGACATGTTATTGGCGGCCGAACGTAGAGCTACGTCAGGTCCGAGGACGTAATAATTGTTCATACAACTGAGGGTGGGCAAATATCCACACTAAAAAATAAATTTTAGTTTATATGAAAATTTACTTTCAAGTATTAATAAGCACTTTTAAAAATATTAGTCAAACATATCTCATTATTGAAACTCCATTTTATTGAACGGTTTTTTCTCAACCTACTTTTCTAAAACTCCTTTTTATGTAAGCATAAACCGAATCAAACGAAGCCCTAATCTTCCTTGTTCTGTTTGCTCGAGCTCCCTTTACTCTTCCGAAATTTTGCGTTTCTTCCTTGTCCAGTGCGCACCGCTTCGTAGCCTTTGGTCTTACAAAAGGTTTGTTTCTCATTCACGGCACAGGCACTAGTCGCTACGTTGTTCTTTGCAATAGCCCACCGGCCATCGCCTGATCCTCGCAGTCACGAGACAAGCTCGTTAGTGTCACGATCTCACCATTCTCGGATTGAAGGGGTAAGGAAGAAATTGATGAATTCTTTATTTTCTCTTTGTTTTTAAGATTAGTAATGGACAAATGAAGGTTTTGCATTTTTTATTTTGAATGTTCGAACGATTGGATGTCATTCAAAAATCTTCCATGATATTATAATATTTCAATACTTCATCTATTCTCCCAGATTCGTTGGCCGCTAATGAATGTTATAGCCGAAGGAGTTGTATTGAGCATTGTTGCACCCTGGAATATTCACGACAATAGAGATATTTAGAGCGTAGTGTTCAAATTTTATACGAAGATTCAACACACAGACAAATGTGAGAGAGGGATGCAAGTCATAAGAGACAATAAGATTTTTACGTGAAAAACTCTAAAAAGAAAAAAACCACAGGGACTAGCCCAGTTAAAATGATTATACAAGTGTTTATTGTTGATTATAAATAAGGTCCTTTGTTGGGGAGAAGGCCTTGGCACAATATAACAAATATATATCATATAGAGAACATACATGGTGGGAGTTTGAAAAATCTTGTGATATGAGAGTTGTTCACAAGATAGTATTGATTTGTTGGTTTAGTCGGTAGGATCATAGTCGGGCGATGGTCGTCGGAGGGGAGCTAGTCGGTGGGTGACAGAGGTCTAAGGATGTAGTCGGTGGATGACCAAGGTCGGAGTGGTCGTAATTGGCATGCAATGAAGGTTAGATGGACCATAGTTGCTGGCGACAAAGGTAGGAGGGACAATAGTTGGCAAGCGACATTGGTCAGAGAGACCTTAGTCGGCTAACGATAGAGGTCAAAGGGATTGTAGTCGGTGGACGATGCAAGTAAGAGGGAACGTATTCGGAGGGTGACAACAAATTTTTTTTTTTTTTTTGAGCTCGAATTCATGCTCGAGTTTGCTAGTAAGGCTTAGGTCAACCTTCCTAGTAAAGTTTGAGCCCGCGACTAGCTTACAAGCTCAATAAAAACTTCTTATTTTATTCAAAAATATTATCTCTTTATATATTATAATGGATCAAGCTCTACGATCATGCCTTAAAAGATTAAACTATTAAAGCCGAGGCCGTGGGCTTGACTCACGCTCATGGGCTCCAAAGCTTCGCCCGTTAATCCAAGTCATTGCTTCCCGTCCGGACTTTAATCAGAACGTCCAGACTTCAATCAGAACAGGCCACCGTATGTAATAATTTCTCCTACATTAGGATCGATGGCAGATCCGTGGGAGGCAGCGGAATCGACGAAGGGAGCGAGCGAAAGAGAGTCGGGGAGGTATTGGGCACAGCTGCAGCGGCCGGACGTGGTGTGCCGGTCTTGAATCACCGCCAATGAATTCGAGGTGACCGTGAGAGGCGGTTATGCAAGGTAACCATGTTTAGATCATCTCTTGCAGCTTTGTTCCTTTCCTCTTCATTTCTCATATTTCCTATGGCTGGAGGCCGCGGGCCTCCTGTTCTCCTGCAATAGAGAGTGAAGGCTTTCGCAGTCCAAATTTCTCTCCGTTTCCTCATTTGCTTTGTTGGAAACCCTATCCTAATAAATTAGGATTTTCAATGTTCATTGAGGTTTCTTAGATTTGCAATGCATGATTTGGTTGTTATCAAATTAAATCTTAATTTAGGCAGATTATTTTGTGATTTGGCTAAGGAAGAAGTAAGTTAAGGCTGGAGGCCGCGGGCCTCCTGTTCTCCTGCAATAGCTTATGCAAGAGTGAAGGCTTTCGCAGTCCAAATTTCTCTCCTTTTCCTCTTTTTCTTTGTTGGAAATCCTATCCTAATAAATTAGGATTTTCAATGTTCTACCATGAATTTAATGAGATTGAGGTTTCTTAGATTTGCAATACATGATTAGGTTGCTGTCAAATTAAATCTTAATTTAGGTAGATTATTTTGTGATTTGGCTAAGGGAGAAGTAAGTTGATTTATGCTAATTATGCTGATTTATATTGATTTGATAATTTTTTTTGCTCGTTATAATATATGAAAGTTGTCTCATGCCTCGTTTGATACGACTTTCTTACTGTTTCTTAAAGCAACTTTTTAGTATAAAAATTAAAATATTTGTACTAGAAAGCTACTTTAAGATGCAGTAAGAAAGCTGTCCCAAACGAAGCCTTAATTAGTTCAAATTCAAGTTTCATGTTGATATTTTGACCTGACATGTGGCTTAGGGCTTTAGAGTAATTAGTAAAAAAATTATATGCCCTAAATGGATGTGGCTAATATTTCTTATAAAAATAAAGAGAATCATACTTTTTTTACTTTGGATGTATTGTGTTGATTTAAAACAAAAGCTTCATAATATTTTGAAATGAAAAAAAGTAATTTTAAAATATCATTCTAAATTGTTATGTAAATAAAAATAAAGAGGCTATTCCTTTTCACAATTGTATAAAAGGTTTAACTAAAAAATGTAAGTAGTTAAATAACAAATTGAGAAAATGGAATATTTGTTCATGTAATGACACTAAAATATGAAAGAAAGAAATAAATAGATAAAGTAATTCAAAAAACAAAAGGCTCACAAATTTAAATCCAAATAAAAACCACATAACTAAAGCATTTCATGGGATGGTTATAGGGAAGACAATGTGTATAGGATGAGACATCAAGTGTGTGCATAATGGGCATTCAAGTAATATGTGAAAGGATATGTTGGTTTCGATACAAAGTAAAAATGACTTATCAAAATGTACATTCCTTAAATTATTTAAATTGCCACAGGCTTCCTCACCTGAGTCTTTTGTTTAGGATCATTCATGCAAATCTTGCTACCTTGCAGTGGTGGAAAATGGGGTCGGGGTGTTGTGTGCCTTGCTGGGTTTGAAAAAGCCTTCTTGTTGTAATGACTGACCTTACCTGGGTGTAAGATGAAGTGGAAGCCGAAGGAAACACCGCAGAAGCCAAAAGGAGTCGTCGTCGTTTCATTTCTGCGAGATAGATGAAGTGTTCTTGTCTGTTGGAGTTGCAGGGGGGGGGGGCGAACTGAAGGGGTCTTTGCGGAAGTCGAAGGAGATGGGAAAGACGAAGAGCATCTCCTGTTGTTTGGTGTCGTGGAAGCTGAAGGGGGTTCGGGCCGGCGTCTATAAAATCGAGAGAGAGAGAGAGAGAGAGAGGCGTATAAATAAGAGAGAGAGAGAGAGAGAGAGAGAGAGAGAGAGAGAGAGAGAGAGAGAGAGAGAGAGCGGACGGGCGGGTGGCTAGGGCAAATGAGAGGTAAGTTTTGCTTTGTTTTTTTTATGATATTAAGAAAATTTAAATAGAAATGTAATATAGGATAATTAAGAAAATTTTAAGAAATATTAAAAGTATAAAGATTAATTCATGAGATATAGAGAGTATTTAGATTTAGTTGGAAATAACTAATGCAATGATTTTATCATAAAAATTAAAACTTATTAAATGAATGTTTAAAACTTTAAATGTTATACTCATAAAATAAAATAGAAATTTAATATGATGCTGACAAATTGGAAATTTAGATAATTAAAATTTAAGCTAATTATTTAAAATATTTATTGATATAGACATGTATTTATAACTTCAAATTCATATAAATTTAGATGTATCAATATTAGATGATAAGAGTGAAATATATATTTATTTATTTTAGAAAATAGTATTAATTAAATTTTGTTTTTCTTAAACCATTTAAATGATAGAGGGGAGAATTAAATTTATTATAAATATAAGATCTATTTAAAAATATTCAATAAGCGACTTAGAGAAAGATATTTATATTTATAATATAATACATTTAAATTAGGAGGAAATTTAAAATAAAATAAAATAAAATAAAGAATAATTGAGTTAAAGAAATTAAGATCAATTTATGTATTAAGAAATTAATTATAATATGTAAAAAGAAAAATATAATTGAATAAAAAATATATAGAGAAAGAACGGACATTTAAAAATTTAAATTTAATTAGTGAAATAAATATGTAATTAGAGAACAAGAGCATAGGAGATATTTTTTTTAATTTAAATATTATGGAGAATATTTTAAATGAAAAGCTATTAAAATGACGATATTATAAATGATAATTAAATCATAGTTAAAAGGAGAATAACAAACTCATATTTAAGTAAACTTAATAATTAATTACATAGAGAGATGATTATATATAAGTTAAAATAACCCTTTGAAAATATTTATTATTATAGTTGTCATTTTATTGAAGTCAAAGCAAGGACATTAAGAGCACACAATCCTAATCAAGATGAGTAAGCATTTTTCTATGTTACGATAATTGTATTGTTTTAAATTTTTGTTTAATTGTTATTAAAAGTTATTTACTTTATTGCATTGCAAATGATTTAATGATTTATCTCTCACATATTTAAATGAATTATTAAATATTACTGCATAAAGCATAATGTAAAACAAGTATTATGATATATGAATGATATGATTGATATATAGAATGATTGCATGTGCATGTTGAAATGATAGAGCTCATCCCCTTATGTTACTAGCTGGGGGCGTTGTACCCGTGCACGCTAAAAGAAAAATGTTATGAAAAAGGAAAAAGAAAAATGAGTATCTTCATTGGTACTAAATTAGATGGTGGCTCCTGTAACAGTTGTATTGTTAAGAAAGAATAAATATATGATATATTTGACAAATATGATGTATGAAATAATTAAATAGACTCATTTTATGTTATAAAATGATTATGCATATTGTTCTCAATGCCTTTGATTACTGTAATTTTAGAAGTATCTTTTACTCACTGAGCTCTATTTTGACTCACTCTTCCTGTTGTAAATTATTTTTCATGTATAATTTAGTATAATCAAAATGAATAGAAGATGTGGAAAACGTATATCGTAGGCGAAACTCTCCAAATGAAAGGTACTTATGATATTTTATTTAAAATTTTGAGATTTTAACGGCTCTTTCAGTTTTGAGCAATGTTTAAAATTGAGTATTCGAGTATTGAGGCGTAAGCCTCAAGGCGTTTTGAGGTGTAAGCCTTAAAATCAAAAGATTGCATAAACATAAAATGATAAATTTTTTATATACTAATGAGTGAATAATATAAAACAAAAAAAGTATAAGATATGAAGTAAAATTAAAATATCTTAATAATAAGACAACTTGAAATATAGTTCAACTCAAAATTCGATCTTTCCCAAATCCCAGTATTCTTTTCATTAACATAGAATTCCAATTTCCAAAAATGAATAGCAATGACATATCACATAAGAACTCATAAGTCATCAGCACTGTCATCACTAAGGGATTCTTTATTTAAATCATCATTATGATGAACTACTCTCTCCCCTTCCTCCTCTCCTATAGAGTTTAATGTTGGGCATTTACTTCAAGATTTTTGTAAGTCTTAATATATATAGCGTGAGGCAAGGCGGGCCTCAACCAAGTTGAGGCGCAAGCCTCATAAAAAAAACTCGAGGCGTTAGCATCGAGGCGTTTTTTATTGGAATTGCGCAAAGGTGGGCCTCAAGGCGAGCCTCATATTGCGCAATTTTAAACCATGGTTTTGAGTTTGTGTTAGAAATTTTATCTACCGTCCGACCTTCTGTTCTTGCCTCGTTAAATCGAGCCCCCGAATTGGGTCGTGACACTTGTAGTCATGTGTAATATAAAAACTTAATCCATAAATTTCTATCAGTTACATGCATTATGAAAGCTACGCCCCCAAAGTTTAAAGTAAATTCTTTCGCCCTTGTTACTTTTAAAACCTAATTCTACCACTTCTCATAGGAAACATCAAAATAAAGTATCTTTTTTTGCCTAGTTGTGCTGATCTACATAAGAAATTCTAGAATAATTGATCCAGTCAAATATTCTTAAAAAAATTCTTGTATGATCCACAAAACAAAGCAATGATCGTGCTTTCTGACATCAATACTCTTGTTTGTCTTGTTTGTCTATTGGCTGGTAGCAAAGAACTTAGCACTCATTTGATTTTTATAGTAGTAAGTTACACAAAATTTGAAAATTATTTTATTGCTTCAGAAGATAATCTTGTAAATGAGAAGTAAATGATTTTTAAAATTATTTATGAGTTTAGTAATTGAAAATGTAAAAACCCATTTAATCTAAAATTGATTTGATCAATAACTAAAGATTTGATGCCACTACAGATTCCCTACTATTAATAACCAAGGCTTTCCTAAACAATGACATGAAAGAAAAGTAAGGTTGAATCCTTGCAACTCACAAGGACTTCTCTATCACTAAACCTAATGCAGAACACATGTATCCATGCAAATTTGAAGGGATACCAAAACATTCTACTGTAAGATTGATTAAGAATTCATGGAGAGAAAGGAAAACCAAAATATCACTAAACATTCTACTTTAAGATTAATCAAGATGGTGTGGGGAGAAATCAAAGGTGTTGAGGGGGATTATATGAATTACAGGCCTTGAAGATACCATGACGAAGATTGAAAGGAGCAATTGGTCATGCGCAAAAGGAGTGATGCTTTTGCTACAATCAATGCAAATTAAATTACTATAGTGACAAGGATGGGCTAGTATTTTGTTTGAGCCTCAATGGGTTGAATGGTAAATTAAGGGCTAAAGATTTCTATTTAAGCTCTTAGGTTGTGATTTTATTTGAGTGAAATTGATATGAAACGTGCATGCGATGGAGTTACTTTAGGAAATTATAGAGAGCAATTTGAACAAAGTAAGCCAAATTAAAATTATCATTTGTAATAAAAGAGTGAACCTGAGAATTCTTAGTTTTAACTCGCTTAGGTAACAAAGAGCGACATTCGATTAACCAATCAATTCAAGAAAATGCAAAGAATAATTGTATGCTACGACAATAAACAAGAATCCACGAATTAATAAAGAGAACTTTCACCTTTGGAGCCCATACGCTCAACTAATCTAGGCTTTAGCGGAAGAAGAGTCTCCACCTTAGAATCGAGGTCGCTCCGAGGAAGAAGGAACCTTGGATCGTCGTTCCTGGATAGGTTGCCGGAGTATGGAATTCTTGCCAGCAATTTCTTGAAGGTGTATTCGGCAGCCTGGAATGTCCGGACAGTGTTTGGAGACCTTCTAGCAGGCTGGACAGCAAGAAAACATGTTCCCAATCTCCTAAACAGCAGGTTTCAGATGCTTGAAATGCGAGGCAGCAGATAGGAGAGGTCTGGACAGCAGTTTGGCCTTTAAGGAGCTCTGGACGGCAACATTTAATGCTTGTACAAGTCTTGGACAGTTGCTATATGGTGCTGGAGGTGTTTGGACAGCAATTCTAGGTCTCCAATGGTGCAGGACAGCAGGCTGCCCTGGTTGGAATGCATGAGTATACATCAGATTTTAGGGGGGGAGGGAGGAGAACCGTGAGGGGAGACTTGGGCGGGTGAGGCTATGGGGGGGAAAGAACACAAAATCTGAATTTTGATTCAGATTTCCTTAAGTGTAGATAATTTATTTTCAGTTTCAAAATTTTGAAATTGAAATTAAGCTAGGAGGGAAGGGATTAAAGGTGGATTAAAAGAGAATTAAATGGGGGCGGGGGGGGGGGGGCTCACGGCTTGGTTGTTAGCCGTGAGATTGGGGAGCGGCAGAGGGGTGGCTGCACGGGGAGAGCACTAGGCCGGCGGATCAAGGCCTGGAGGGTGGTCTGGCCGGCGGGAGGAGGCAGCCAGGTGGCCGGTGGCTTGGGGCGGCCCAGGGCTAGGCGGCGGCAATTGCAAGGGGAGGAAGATAGGGAAAATTCAACGGATTCGAACGACTACGAATTTACTAACCTCAAATGTCTTCTCGTTGAATTTCCGCAAGATTAATTAGCACGAACTAG
Organism: Dendrobium catenatum; assembly: GCF_001605985.2. Classification (NCBI taxonomy): domain Eukaryota; kingdom Viridiplantae; phylum Streptophyta; class Magnoliopsida; order Asparagales; family Orchidaceae; genus Dendrobium; species Dendrobium catenatum. The sequence goes on along the minus strand of NW_021320070.1, from coordinate 6,767,365 downwards.
AACTCACAAAGAGATCTAGTCTTCCCCAGCGAACTCACTAAGAGATCGAAGAGGGTGAAGAACTCACCAAGAGATCTTCTTGAACTCACAAAGAGAACACATGGTAGTAAAATTTTATTTCATCCAAAACTGCCATTACAATGCATGAGGCCTCATATAAATAAGCCAAAATGAGCAAATAAGAAATGACACAAATGCCCTTCCGGGCTACGTAAGCGACTAAATGCCCATATGGGCAAAAGTGGAAAAATATCAAAATAAATACGCTACTACATGGAATGACAAAATACAAGTCATGCTCGTGGCCGTCGATCTCCGGCGTCGAAAATACTGACGATGTCCTCATCAGAAATCATAAGTCACTTTTTAATAGTAGTATATATTATTTTTAAAGTTCAGTGTTGATTATATGTTACATTCAATTTATACATATATCAAGTAGATTTGTACTTGTGAAGGAAATTTTTTTCCTTGCTTCTTCTCCCGTATATCTTTCTTTTCGCACTTGTAGTAGATGACTTCTCCTTTCTTTTTTTTTTTTTTTCAGTCTCATTTGCAAAATAAGTCTTATTTTTCTTTAGGAAATTTGCTAGTAATCTTCTTACCCTAATATCCAAATTTGCTAGTAAACTTCCTCATAACAAGTTTTTTTTTTCGATGTGATATTAAAGAACTAAGCAATTAATCATCATCATTATTCTTGTCTCAACTACTTTAGGTCGGTTTTAAGATTTCTCATTTTTCATTTATTATTACCGATTGTTATTTATGGTGTTAAACTAATTCTTCACAAACTATTTCTTGTAAATTGTATCCATGTAATTCTATGTTTACCCTTCCTAATTATTTGATACTAATTTTATAAACTCATCTAATAAATGTATTTTCTATATTTGTTTTATTAATCTGCTTGGCCTATTTTTCATCATCTTGTTTTATTAGATGTCACTTAAATATTTCCTTTGATAGAATCTTTTTTTAATATATCCTTTTCGATTTTACCACTCATTTTAAAATTATCATTTCTATCACACTTTGATATTATTTTTTACAGCCCAACATTTATTATTATCGTCATCTATATCTCCATTATTTTGTATGATAGATACAAAATACTTAACCGATTAGGCCAGATTATCAATTTATATTCTAATACTATTTAATGATAATTATGGACATCAAACCCACTAAATCTTTATATGGACTAATTATAAGGACTCTATATGCTAAATATTTACTTCACTATTCTAATTTTTATTTATTTTAGTCGATGCTTCACTAATTGGAGCTATATCATTTCTAAAAAATTATGTACTGATCTATCTTGCTTTGAATATCTTTTATTAGCATATTTATAACCAACATAAAAAGATATTGGCCCAATTCTAATCCTTGAATGTAAATATACAATAAATGGCAACTCTTGGGTCACTCCAGAATTTCTTTTAATTTTAATTAGTGCTTAGTCATATATCTTAATAATGTTAACATAGATTTAACATACACATTTTCGTCCTAAAATACACTAATTCAATTCCTATAATACTTGATTATATGTCTTCTTAAGTTAGTATATATAAGTGATATGAAGATCATTTCTTTATTCTTTATATTTCATTAATTGCATAACACAAAGATTACTTTTATAATAGATATTTCTAGCATGAAACGAAATTGGTTCTTCAAAGTTTATTTAATTTTTCTAATCCTATATTCTGTTATTCTCTGATATAGCTTCATTGTATGACTCATGTTTGATTTCTATATAGTTAACAAAATCTTGAACAACACATTTGTTCTTATATATTGGTACTCAAATATTTCTTTTCCAATAATTTGATGTCATTTTAGTTTCTAAAATTATCAAAATTTGTTAATCAAATTACTCCAAATCTTAATGGGTATCTCATCTAAGTTTAAAGCCTTATCCTTATACTTATTTTTTAAAACTAGCTCTTTTTCACTTTTTTTTTGGATCAATCTAATATATAACATACATCACTATATTGTTCATTATACTCTTCTAAAATAAAATTTTAAGCTCTCATTTAGTAATTAATATTTTCATCTTTCTTTGATGTCTTCATCTTTAATCCCTAATTATTTTTATTTTTGATGGATCTTACTTAATAAAAATTCTTAGATTTTATTAATCTTAACTTTGATATCCCATATATCTCATTTTTCTCCTTCATTAGAACTAAATTTATTATAGAAATAATCAATAGTAGCTTTTACTTTGTTGAATACCATCTTTGAAAGACGTTTAACTTGTAATCAATTGAAGTCTAAGTACTATTTTTTGATTGGATCAACTTCCATTATACATAATTTTTGCATTTATCTATTTTTCATAGACTTTAGATGAGATGTTTGTAAATTTTGCTTAGGAATTGACATAAAAACAAAATCTTAATGGAATACTCAAAGATCTAAATAAAGCCTCAGATGATGCTTTATCTGAATTGTAGCTTATTTCCTTCGTAAATTTTCTTTTAAGACTTTTAATAAACAAGTAATGATAAGAAAATTAGGTTATTTGTGTAGCTATAAGATGTGTAAACTTACATAGCATTAAAGAGTGCTAATACCTTTTCTTTTGCAATTTTGAAAAAGAAAATGATAAAGCAATTCTTCCCTATATTTGCTAAATGATAGATATTTATCTTTAAGTATACTATTCATACCAGCCCATATTGATTGTGTAAGTTGCATCAGTAACTTGTACTTTTTTCAATCAAATAAATGATAATGTTAAAGAAATCTTTCAAAATTTTAAGCTATCTTGAAAATTGCCCATGATTATACCTCTCATCAAGTATAAAATTGTAATTTTGGAATTTGACTGTTGCGTCCAGGAGTATTCGCGGCGGTAGAGAAATATAAAGTTTATCATCATAGCATTGTACGAAAATCCGGCACGCAATTAGATAAGAGAGAGGGTCTAGCATTTATGAGACACCAAGATTTTTACATGGAAAACTCCTAAAAAGGGGGAAAAACCACGGGGCCTAGCCCAGTTTGAATGAATCCACTAGTATTGTAGTCGATTACAAATGAGGCCCTTCCTTGGGAGAAGACCTTAGCTTGATGTACATTTTATAGAGTACATTACATGATATGAATGCAAAGAATCACTATTGGCATGTTCGTTTGGTCGGGAGGACCGCAGTCGGCGGACGACGGAGGTCGGAAGGCTTGTAGTCGGTGGCCGACGTAAGTCAGGAGGACCGTAGTCGGCTGGCGACGGAGATCATAAGGGCTGTAGTCGACGGGGGACGTAAGTCAGGAGGATCGTAGTCGGCGGGCGACGAAGGTCAGAAAGACTGTAGTCGGCGGGCGACGAAGGTCAGAAAGACTGTAGTCGGCGGGCGACATAAGTCAGGAGGACCGTAGTCGACGGGCGACGGATGTCGGAAAGACTGTAGTCGGCGGGCGACATGTCAGGAGGACCGTAGTCGGCTGGCGACGAAGGTCGGAAGGACTGTAGTCTGATGACGAAGATCAGAAGGACAGTGTCAGGTAGAAGTCCAACAATGGAAAGAAGTCCATCTTCGCATAGACGTCCAGCGAAGTCCGATAACCGGTAGAAGTCCGGTGTCGGGTAGAAACTTGGTGAAGAGTGAAGGTTAGACGTCGGGTAGAAGTCCGACGTCTGTTGGTGGCGGAGAAGAACTCCGGCTTCACTTGGGTGGAGTTTCGGCGCCAGGAGGGAACTCTATTGTAAATTGGGAAGAATTTCAGCATTACGTGGAAGTTGGGCAGAATTCCTGCGTTCTCCCGAATATCGCGCAGAATCCCGGCGTGTTCGGGCGGCAGGACGAACTCTGGCGGTGGTCGAGGAGGGGATTCTCCTTTTCCCCTTTCTCTTCTTCTTCCCTTCTTCTTCTCTCTCTTCCATAGAGTCCCCTTTGTGTAGAATGAGGGCTCTATTTATAGTTTTTTTGGAGTGGCATAGCTCATAAATAGGTGTGAGATTATGGGCGAATAGGGAGTGGTTTGGATGGACGGCCGATATTGAACCCTTCGATCGTGCACCGTTCGTTGAACATTTGGAGGCCTTAATGATGTCGGAATTCGGCGATCTTGGGCTCGTTGGATTCGTCTCGTCGAGCCGCTCGATTCGAGTATAAGATCGTTAAAATCGGAGACCGTTTGGTAACTCAAATTGCGGTTTGAACCTTCCAACTGCGCTTTGGGTCCTTGATTCGGACTCATTTGGGCTCGGATTGGGTTGATCTTGGTGTCGTTGGGTTCGTATTTCCGAGACGCTCAGTTTGACTATAAGCTCGCTGAAATTGGAGTTCGGGTGCTCCCGGAATTAATTTTTAAAATTTCCAACTAGCTTTTGCCTCGAGATTCGTGCCCGATCAAGCTAATTTTGTGATGCCGTATCAAGAATAGTTATTTTATTTGGCTAAAATCATTTCCTAGTTGATTTCATTTGATATGTATCATTACGTAATTATTTTTACTGGCCTAATTATTATGTGATGCATTTAGTTGACATGAAAATGCAAACATAAACTCTAATATCAAATTGATGCATAATGATTAAGGGTCGAAATTCCTCATGCACAAATAGATTGACACAATTAATGTAGATTATGTAAAAGAAATTAGACCACTAAATATGTAAAATATTGCTTTCTTTAAGTGCAAATAAAAAAAATGACAATTAGAAATCAAATGTTAATGAGAACACTGAATGAATATAAAGAAATAAATAAGCCATTCAAACAAAGCAATATCAACTAGTAATTTCTAGTATTCATAATATATAGAATTTCATTTTTTTAATAAAAATACTCATTTCTCCATTTTAAGCTATTGGTTTTCATGCTAAGGGTTCATTTGGTTGCCTGTAAACTAATTATTTCAAATAAATGACTTTGCTTGATTCCCAAATAATTTGTTTGGAAGTAATGATAAATCAATTTGGATTAAACAAGGATTAGAAATCACCCAAAATAAGTGAAAATTAAATAGCAATGAGGCAAGCGGCATTGATTATTTGGAATATAGAAACAAAAAAGAGCAACAAAAAGCTACTATATTCCACGTTATGTAATTTTTATTTGTTCATTAAATTAAGCTCACTGAAGCTGCTTTGGAATGCATTTCCGATGAACTTACTCTTAACATTCCTGACAGGAAAAGAACACTTTGACTTTAACAGTTAGAAGATTATTGAATGTGAAAGCACTATGAGGGCTCAAAAGAGCATTTTTGTATGTGAAAGCACTATGGAAGCACTATGAGGGCTTAAAAGCTGATGGGGTTCTGCAAAAAGTGGAGAAGAGGGCAGTTTTTTAGAAGATTATTTGCTTTGCTGTGCCTATTTGTCCCTATTTTCTGTATTCTGGGCTTACTTAGTCCAGGCCTTCCAGAGCTAGCACCGAATTCTCGGAGCGAAGTAATGGCGTCAAAAAGAAATGTAGAAGGTGAAACTAAGCTAGGTGAACTCGGCCTCTTAATGATCAAAATGTTACCTGAAAATCTAGCTTTCACTGTTTTTCTCCCTTCGGAAAAAGCCTTTGATCATGTCCTGAAATTACAATCGAACAGCAGCTTAATGACTGATAAGATGAATGATACCTTTGCCATTCTATCTCAAATAATGGGTTTTTGCACTGTTCCTCAACACATACCTTCAGAATCTGTGCCTGTTCTGAAGGAGTTACAGCTCGATTCTGTTTCTGGATTCATAATTTATGTTTGGAAGATGCCTGATGGAGCACTTTTAGTTAACAATATTAGGTCCGAGCAGGTTGATCTCCGAAAGGGAGAGATCATTGTGCATGTAATGGAAGGGGTTATCATGGATGCAGAGTTTGAGCAGTCCTTTATTCCTGATTATGAGGAATAACATACACTTAATGGGGCTCGCAGCCTCGTAAATGGTGAAGAAATTGAGTGATTGTACCATTTTTTATAACGTTTTTGATGCATTTTTATCGATGTTAAACATTGAAGATGGAGATTTTCACAGGATCAGGGATACAAGGCCATCCTCGTGCTGGTTTCTGGTTCCTCCAGGCTCCCAAAAGACTTGAAGGTTTAGGCAATGTATTGGAGTTGAAGAATGACATGTGAAGCATGTACAAGATTTGAAATTATATAGATTTAATTGTTTTTGAGGATATCCCTTCATTAAAATGCATGCAAATTTCATCATGAACTTTGAAAGGTTGTCTTCTATTTGTTTGTATGTATATGTCGCAGATCTGTTGACTATTTTATAAGGAATAGTTCGTCGCCCTTAAACAGAGACTATCACATTTTTTTTGTTGGAACGAGGTATCTATCCGCTGCCACACCTGAAAGAACGTTTGGCGGCATGACTAATCCTCGGCTGACCTAGAAGAGCACCCACCTCAGAAACCTCATGGACCTCACTTGTTTGGAATCCACTTAAGAGGCGCTGCCGCTCGAGAGGAATCGAACACGGGTTAGAGATTCCCAACCCTACTTGCCCACCAACCAAGCTAAGCAACGGTACTGACTATCACTTACTAATTTTCATATGTATTTGTGGTTCATGATTGTAGCAGCTTTAAGCTTTAAGTAGTCAATGGGAATCCTATTTGCCCTAGTTGGCAAGCTAATGAGTCCCTTGAAAGTTTAGTTTGCGTTCAATTTTCTATTTATTTTTATTTCTCATTTGATGTGATATATATTGCGTTTGGAGTGTTCTTTGACAATTTTATTTTTATGGTTTTATAATTAAATTTTTATTTTTGGTCATGTTATTGAGTCCAGAAATCATTTTAAACTTTGACCTTAGTAAGTTTGTCCAAAGAAAATTTTGATAGTTCCTTTTGTGACTTTAGCAGGAGAGATTATTATGTGCGGAATTCAGATGAAATCAATCACATAAAGACTCGTAAATTTTCTCTCTTATACAAACTCTGTGCACATGAGAGAAAAAAATTTGCGTTAGGAAGGTGTTCTGATTCCGTACATAATAATTTTTCCTTGAGTAGGGGGGCAGATACAAAGGTTTGAGCTTGCTTATTATGCCAAAAAAGGCCTATATGGGTGGTCTAAAACACCACATTGTGGGTTTTTTGAAAAACAGTATATGGATCTTCATGTTCATCTACCTGCATGAAAGTTAACGAATTAGATTTCTCTATTGATACAATATTTCAAGTTTTGGGTTAGAGTCGATGGAGTGGCCAATGGTGGCTGTCACCGACGACTGTTATGATTTGAAGGTGACGACGAGATGAGAGGAGAGGAAGTTGTACTGCATTTAGATCGTCGGCTTCGAGCAGGATTTAAAGAGTTTAACTTAAAATTCTATCAAAAAGCAAAATGAAACCTTCAATCTTGCAAAATCTTTCATCTCGTATCTTCTTCCTTCACACGCCATGACCGCATCGAGGCTCTCTCGTAGCGAGCAACCTCCTCCTTCACATCACTGAACTCATCGAAGCCTTCTGCTGCAGGCTCCAGCGCGATTTCCCTGCCTCTTCGTAAGCCATTGGGGTCGTCGAAGCCTTCTCCATGATCTTAGGTCGCGACTTCATGCTTCTTTGTTGTCAGTAAGTAGTTTCAGGAAACCGGGTAGGAGTGGACGAGCGGACGCAAGCAAGAGAGAGAACCAACAGGAACAATTATTAGGTCGGCTCTACCTCTCGAGTTCAATAATTTGTCGTTGCTCTTACTCTTTACTGTGCGGCCCGACGACCCGACCCGAATCGGAATCCGATATTGTTATATTTGAGTATTGCTTGGTATTACTAGGTATTGCTAGGTATTGTTAGACAATAACGAAAAATATCGTTATGTCAAGACGAATACCTAACAATACCGAACAATATCGAGCAATACATAGCAAAATCGGGATATTGCTAGGTATTGGTCTTGACAGGATGATATTATCGTTATTGCCGAGCAATATCGAGCAATACCTAGTCATTCCCTGGCTTGCACAAATCAATCAATACATAGCAATCCCGGGTCCGGTCCGGGTCGGGTTGTCGGGCCGCACGGTAAAGATTAAAAAAAAAACAACATTTAATTTGGATTTATTTTAAAATATAAGTATTACTCATAATAATTAATTAAAAGAAGAAAAATAATTTTACATAAGAACATCCTAATACAATATCGATCAAAACCGGTCTTAAATTCTTTTGAATTTATCCTCAGAATAGTGCAATCGATTTAGAGTAATGAGTTATTTACATGTATATCACATAATTCTCAGATATTTATATATTTAATATTCAAAACTTTATATTTATATATAAAAGATCAAAATAATAAAAATTTATCATTTCATGCTTATATTTCGATGTGATTGAGGTGCTAAAAGAGTTATACATATAAATATAAATGTTTAAGCATCATGTATATAGATACATAAGAATTCCTTGATATAAACATAAGTAAAGATCTTAAATTTATATTGAACTCATCTCAAAACAATTTTAATGAATTCGATCTCACTCTAATAAAAAATTTGTTCAAATATACTTAATCAAAAAATTTTCCAATAAAAAAAAGGTATTTACATACATGACACTTTATATCATGCTATTTACATATCTAACAGTCAAAATTTTAATATTTCATACTTCAACATTACTATCTAGGAAAATTTACATACATACCACTTTATTTAATGCTATTTACATATCTAACACTCAAAACATTAATATTACATGTCTATCACCCATATACAACTTTAATATCAAATATGCAACTCCTATAATACATTTCTATCATTCATACCATCCTATAAACTTTAATATATCATTCCATGCACCTAAATTTGTTCTATGAGTAGTCATGTAATATTAATATTTTTGATGTTAGATATGTAAATAGCATGAAATAAAGTGGTATGTATGTAAAACCCCATAATATCTAATATGTCACTCATATATTTCACTCATATCAGTCATATCACCCTATATACTTTAATATTTCATTCATTCCACCCATATTTATTCTATATGGGTGATAGATATGAAATATTAAAGTTTTAGATATATGTATGTATCCCCGAAAAAAGAGAGAGTGAGAGAGAGAGAAGAAAAAGCGAAAGAAGATTATTTTGGTTGCTTAGTTCACCATGCGCGCGCGTTGTCCCCCATCATTTGAAAACGTTAGCATCCGGATGGCGTGAGGCAATCAAGAACCTTATAATGCCTTCAGAACCTCTCAACTTTCCTACTCTCAAACACACAGATATAAATAGAACTTAGCACAGAGAGCTCGGCCAAGTAGAAGAAAGAGAAAGCTAAAAGAGAAATGAAGCAAACGTCATACAGCAGCTTTCGCCGGATCAAGGCGGAGAAGCTCGGCCGTTCTGCTGTCTGTACTTGCTTTCTTATTACTGTCTTCTTCATCACGATAATTAAGCAAAGCTCTCATCCCTTACCGTTATGTAAGTAATACAGTTCTCTTTTTAAGATTTGGATCGGCAATTCACGTACAGATGAATGGTTTCTGAAAGCAGTTTCAAAGATGAAATTTGTGCTTGAAAATAGTTAGTGAGATCATATGATGAGTACTGTACTGTTACATCAGATGTTCCATGAAAGTTTTTTAGACAATTGGAATAAATAATATCCAACGGATAGATTTGATCTGTTTTGTCATCTTAATTTGCTATATATATGGGAGTTTGGCTGATGAAGAAACTAAGTTGTGTTTAATTATTTTCAGCAAGTTTCCAGCTATCGGTGAGGACCAACTTGCCTTGTTCGAAGGTGAAGGAATTTCAATTAGGAAGCTTTACTAAGCTACGAGGTTAGTGATAATCCCTTTTCTAATTAACTATTAGCACTTAATCTGGAAATTAAAGAAACTTTTATATGTACAAATGTTAATGGCCTATACATTTAACTAGACAATCGAGATATTGTTCGCTTTGACCTAATAATCTTACTCACTGGTGTAATTTTCCTGGAGGTCATCCATTATAGAATTGCTCTTAGCATGAGCAAGCTTAACTTTGACGTTTCTTAATGAAAATTCAATCATTACATTAAAAAAGAATCTTGAGCGATTGTATTCAGAACTGTGTGTACGAGAAATAAAATCATTATTGTATCTTAAAAATTGTTTAAAGAAAGAGAGAAAAGAGAAGCTAAGGATTTCATTAGAAAAAGTCAAATTAATGTAATAAGAGTCTAGCATAATGTGTTAAGCTCATCCTCATATCCTCTATTTATAAGTTTAAATTAATATTTAATGCAATAAAAAAAGATTAAATTTCAAATATTTGAATAATATTTTTGAGCAATTTAAGGCTTTTAATAGTTTTTTCTTAAGTTTAATGATGACTAATTGACTTCGTGTCACTCTTGTAAAATGATTTGATTAATTTGGCTCATATGCAATAACATTTTTAGCTTTGAAAAATAAGTTTAATTGTCAATAGCGTGGATGCTAAAAGAGCAAAAGCAACAAGCGTGAAGAAGAAGTTGAGTAGGAGAGATTAGTTAATCCTATAGTAGAAATTGCAAAGCCACATCTTAGACTTCGTTTGGAAAGACTTTCTTTTCTTTTAGTATTTTTTGGAAGGCTTTCTTACTGTTTTTTAAACTAACTTTTTAGTACAAAAATTAAAATATTTATACTAAAAAAATACTTTAATAAACAGTAAGAAAGTGAAATCAAACAAAGCCTTAGATCTTTTTGTAATATTGCTCGTAATATATCACAATCTTCATGCAAATTAAGCATACATCTTCATCATTAAGAAATATTTCTATAAGAAAGTTTAAAGACAATCACAAGAAGTTAAAACCTTGTAGTTTAAAATATTGCTATTTATCTCATAGAAAGTCTTTGTGTATTTAAGTAATTAATGGGCTGATTATGAATGATTGATCCACTAGAAAGGGAAAGGAAGGGTGCACAAAATATATAGGAACTTGCTAAGGGAACTAAGGTCATGTTCATTATCTTCATGGTAGCCTCTTAACAAATAATGGTCCATTTTAAGATTGTGACGTTACACCTAAAGATGCCATGTCTTGTATATTTTTGAGATATGACAGGGGGAAAGTGTTTGGTTGAGGCCTACTTTTCTTTAATTCCCTCCCACAAATTCTTTTATTTGGCTTTGAAAAATCTATATATATTATCTTCTCTTTAAAGCAATTACAACTTTTTTTTTTAAGATTGATAAGCAATGATTGAGACTTCAAAATAGTCATTCGACTACTCTTATATGACTAATTTAATCTCAGAGTATTATATTATTCCAATTTAGGCTTCGTTTGAGACAACTTTCTTCTTGCTTCTTAAAGCGGTTTTTTAGTATAAAAATTTTAATTTTTATACTAGAAAGCCATTTTAAGAAGCAGTAAGAAAGCCATAACAAACGAAACCGTAATCTCTCAGCAGTATACATAATTTAAAATTAGAAGAAAATATTGAGCACATTAATAATAAAAAATTCCTTAAACCTAAAAATAACATAAAAAAGATGGAAAATGCAATCATAACTTCGAGTTAATCATAATGCAAATGTCAAACATATTAATCATTATATCAAATTATGATTTTATTTAAGAAAAAGTTTCTAATTACTTTTTAAAACAATTTTTTAGCACAAAAAATTTTAATCCAAAATTTTTTAATTAAAATTCAGCTTTAAAAAATTGTCCCAAATGAGGCCTATATGGCTTCATAATTTCATTCTATCTTTTTAAACAATAACCTTTATAAAGTGAAGCCATTAACAAAGAGAAGCACACAAGAAATTCTACTATTTGCTTTTACATAATGGGAGGCTAAAAAACAATCCCTCAGCCTTCATTAATTTCACAAGGCAGGGAAGCCGGCTTCCCATTGGGTTTTTCAAGTGCACTATCCTCTGTTTGGCTTTTGTTCTTCAATCACAAAATTGATGAAGACAAAAAAGTTAGACCACAGCTGTAACGGACATAGAGTTTAGAAAGGAACGTTTCATATCAGGCCAAAATACCACAAGTGTGTCGTTTACGGCATCTATATCTATTAAAATAAAATGATTCACGAACAAAATGGTTCACTAAGACTTCGTTTGGGATGTCTTTCTTATTGCTTTTTAAAGTAGCTTTTTATTACAAAAATTAAAAATTTTATACTAGAAAGCTGCTTTAGGAAGCAATAAGAAAGCCATCCCAAATAAAATCTAAGACTTTATTTAGAACGGCTTTCTTTCTTATACTAAGAAGCTGCTTCTTAAAACAGCTTTCTAGTACAAATTTTAATTTTTATACTAGTAAGCTGCTTTAAGAAACAATAAAAAAACTGTCCCAAACAAAGTCTAAATTAACAATGAGAAAAAGACAGGATTGATAATAGACATCGACTATATAACAATATCAAATCGGTTCCTAAATTTTTTAAAATAAGAATCAAATTAATCCTTCGTGAAATTATTTAGATCCTTATTTAAAAAGTCAAAGAACTAAAATGAAACGTTTAAATAGTCGCGAATCATTATGATCCTACCATAAATAATCAATGGGCCACTTTTGATCATTATCTCAATTAATAATAATGAAATTATAAATACATCAAATTTTTTTGTTTAAAGATGATGATATGTTATTTTAATACGCAAGAGAGTGTTTTGACCAAAACATCAAATGCTTGACTGCTAGCTATAATTGACTTCCCTTACCTGTTCATTGAGCTCTAATATTTGCTTGCTCCACTGTAATCCCATGTGTTTGGACTAGGTCAATCGAACTGTTAGAACTAAAACATTTTGTACCAAAAAAACTTGCTTTAAAAAGCTGCTGTTCTAAACGAAACCTTAGAAAATGTTCATTCGTTCTTAAACTCTAAAAAATATGAATTAAAATTCTTCCTGAATAAATAAATAAATAAATAAACCAGCCAAATAACGTGCATCATATCCCATGCAAAATTTATTAGGATAGATGAAAAATGCAAAATCATAAAAGCCAGCAAAAAAAGCAAAAAAAAAAAAACTTGACTTTGCTAATTACAATCCCAATGTCAAACATGTTATGATACCGCACTATCAGATTACTGATGCGGTCAAAAAATATAGGGAATCCTATATTTTTTTATCACAAAAAGAACAACCTTCCTAGATACAAATTAAAGACATAAAATGCTTAAACAAACTTTAATATTATAAAAATAAAAGACTTACAAACTTTGACTCAAATAAGACACCCTAAAGTTGCTTTACTTTGAGAAGAGGGATACAGGTGAGGTTTAAACTTGCGGATAGACGAAAGAGGTTAGAAGCTCTTAGAAGCCAAGACGAAAGGTTGGAAAGAGTTCGCAAGATTTCCGGAGGGGATGAGAAAGAAGACGGACAAAGCTCGCAAGCTTTTCCAATGAAACCCGCAGGTTCACATTTCCAAAAATCACATCACATAACATAACCAAAACAGTACATAACCCCTCATAATTATAGGTATGAAAGGGGGAATACAAACAACCACATAACATTAATTTAAGCTAATTTAAATAGGGAATATGAAAAGCCAACAGTCACTTCCCGGAAAAGAAGCACCAAAGCCACGGAAAAGCCCCCATTCATTCACGGGAAACATCCCAACCAGGAACCGAAGGAGCAACCGCGGGAGCCAAGGAGGCCGCACGGAACCAAGGCGCCAAAGCCACTGGAAAAACCACCAAGCTCGGAAAACCAACAGCCACCGTGAGAACCAAGGAGCCATGGCACGGGAACCCAAGAGCCAAGCACGAGAAACAAATAGACAAAGGGGGGAAGGAGAATATACAAGATCAAATAAATAATAAGCTAATTTTAAACTCCATAAATGAACTAAAAACCAGTTCATAATGAGCTAACCTTCCACTTGACATTAATTAGCTGGAAAAGTCAAAAATCAAAACTTTTGGGTTTGATTTGACCCCCCCTGTCTACATCAGATTATCCCCTTCTTAAAAAACTCATCTCCCGATGAGTTAGCTTTGTTCTAAAGGCATTGCACCAAGAGGCACCAAGACTCAACATGACTCAAAACAAAACTAACATGATATCAAGACACACACAACTCACAAGATTTTTCCTGACAAACTAACTCACAAAAAGACTAAAAAAAACTCTAGACTCACAATTCTTTTAGAGACTCAACAAGACCCACAACAAAACGACTTGACTTGACAAACTTAACAAACTAAAATAAAATTTGACAAACTAATTTGACAAACCAAAATTTGACGACCAAATCCTAGGACTTCCTAACTTGCTCTGATACCAAATGATGCAATCAAAAAATATAGGGGACCCAATATTTTTTTATCACAAAAAGAACAACCTTCCTATATACAAATTAAAGACATAAAATGCTTAAACAAATTTTAATATTATAAAAATGAAAGACTCACAAACTTTGACTCAAACAAGACACCCTAAAGTTGCTTTACTTTGAGAAGAGGGATACAGGTGGGGTTTAAACTTGTGGAGAGACGAAAGAGGTTATAAGCCAAGACGAAAGGTTGGAAAGAGCTCGCAAGATTTCCGGAGGGGATGAGAAAGAAGACGGACAAAGCTCGCAAGCTTTTCCAATGAAACCCGCAGGTTCACATTTCCAAAAATCACATCACATAACATAACCAAAATAGTACATAACCCCTCATATTTATAGGCATGAAAGGGGGAATACAAACAGCCACATAACATTAATTTAAGCTTATTTAAATAGGGAATATGAAAAGCCAACAGTCACTTCCCGGAAAAGAAGCATCAAAGCCACGGAAAAGCCCCCATTCATTCATGGGAAACAGCCCAGCCAGGAACCGAAGGAGCAACCGCGGGAGCCAAGGAGGCCGCACGGAACCAAGGCGCCAAAGCCACGGGAAAACCCCCCAAGCTCGAAAAACCAACAGCCACCGTGAGAAGCAAGGAGCCATGGCACGATAACCTAAGAGCCAAGCACGAGAAATGAGTAGACAAAGGGGGAAAGGAGAATAGACAGATCAAATAAATAATGAGCTAATTTTTAGCTCCATAAATGAACTAAAAACCAGCTCATAATGAGCTAACCTTCCACTTGACATTAATGAGCTGGAGAAATCAAAAATCAAATTTTTTGGATTTGATTTGACCCCCCCTTTGTCTACATCAATTACTTAGTGTTTTGTAGGTCCAACAAATTGATTAGATTCTTCGTTCACCTTTTTAGTTCATCAAAATTTTACAAAGTAAAAAACATTAAAAAAGAAGCACAAAAGAAGCTCCACTAATTCTTTGTGCATAATGGAGGCCTCATTTAATTTTGACTTTGATAATATCCTTAGTAATTCAACACTTACCTCTACAAGTGGAGGCAAGCTGGCCTCCCATATGCATTATCAGGTCTACAATATATCCTTTGCTTGGCTTTGTAGTTTCCAACAATAAAATCACTCGTTTCACTTTGTATTGATGAAGACGAGAAAATCAGATAAGCAGAAATCAACATTTCACATAAGGCCACACAACGGTTAAACAATTAATAGTGAAGAAACTGCCAATACATCAAATATATCTAGTTAAATATTACAATATCTTTTGTATTGCACAGAGAAATATTTTGGCCGAGTTCCACCTTTAAGAAATATGGCCAGATGCATTCAAATACAACAACTGGTTGAAATAAATAAAATACAAAGCATTTGCACTAGAAATTTATAATCACCCAGTTTGCTTATTTTTTATGAAATTGAAATATGCTCAAATCAGACAAATATAGGAAAAAACTAATAGACCACAATCTTCACATTCTAACCTGTAGTCGCTCATTGGCTATCATTACTACCTAACACTGCCTGTCCATCATCGCGGCTCATAGCTTATTAGAAGGGTGGATCATTTTAGGCTTTGTTTGGGACGACTTTGTTGCTGCTTCTTAAAGCAGCTTTCTAGTTAAATAATTAAAATTTTTGTACTAAAAAGCTGCTTTAAGAAGCAATAAGAAAGCCGTTCCAAACGAAGCCTTAATCACTGGTTTGATTTTACTAGGTACGATTTCATGTTTTTGCCTTTTTATGTATTTTCATTTTTTTTGAATTATGAGTAGAAAGTAATCATAGTATACCCATTTTTTGACGGATAAAGAAAAAAGAAAAGAAATTATTCGAATTCTATAATTAAATAGTTGATCCATTTTAAGGAATTTATGTTTCTTGTAAAATGAACCAATAGCTCACTCTCATGTTTCATAGTGCAGGCAATGAAAGTATAGTGTCAAAACAAGTCACTTATCCAAAGAACTCCATAGGAGAACAGATGCTACAAGGTCGGTGTGTATATTTGGCTTATATAATATGCATACATACATATAAGGGTGTGTGATTTATTAATCTCTTTAAAGTTAATCCAAACAGGCAATGAAACTGAAACCTTATCACTAGATCTGGAAGAAAATAATCAAGGTATGTCCATTCTCTACAAAAGAAATCATATATTTATACAATTACAATAATCTAACAACTATTTCTTCATAAAAAATGAATAGATCTTGAATCAAATACTCTCTTTTTGCAGTTAATGTAAATATTAAGGTGATAGAAGTACATCAAATTGCAAATCAGAAGCAAGAGAAGGTTCACACCTTTGCAAGCAGATCTGAGGAGCAAAACTACATAATTTCAAGCAGTGATCAAGAGAAGAATAAACTGAGTGGAAGTAAATACACATCACAAAAGAACTATCCACAGCATAACCACCCAATAACGAATAGTTCCCAAGTTCAAAAGCACAAAATCAGAAGTAAGCAAACTCTCTTGGAGTTCAATACATATAAAAGTGGCTAAGCTGAATCTCATTATATATATTAATGTTTTGTTTGAGACATCTTTCTTATTATTTTATGAAGCAGTTTTTTACTACAAAAATTTTACATTAAAAAAAATTTGTGCTAAAAAATTGCTTCATAAAGCAGTAAGAAAGCTGTCCGAAACGAGGCGTAAGATTTGAACTTAACTGTAGCCTTACAATACATATGAGAGGAAGCCCAACTTTAACTAATTTGATTTCAGCATCTAAGCAGAACCTTTTATATTCAATATATGTAGGTGATATTGGTCAAGAAGGCAAGATAATCTGTGATTTTTCGGAAGCCAGATCTGATACCTGTTCCATGTTTGGTGATATAAGAGTGCATAGTAGCTCCTTCACCATCTTTGTAGCTATGTCCTCTCAATCTCCCTTTCCCTTGGAAAACTATACGCACACTATAAAACCTTATGCCAGGAAATGGGAACCACAGTCAATGAAGAACATCAAAGAATTAAGGCTAAAAACATTAACAGGCCTTCAACAAAATCTCACTTGTAATATAAACCATGCAGTTCCTGCCATCATCTTCTCTACAGGTGGATTTCTAGGCAATTTCTTCCACGACTTCACTGATGTTCTGATCCCACTCTTTGTCACCTCTCGCCAATTCAATGGGAATGTTCAGTTCCTTGTAACTGACTTCAATGCTAAGTGGATCAATAAGTACAGACCAATTCTACAAGGCCTTTCCCGCTTTGAGATCATTAATATGGACATACAGAAGATTATCCATTGCTTCCCTTCCGTTCATGTTGGTCTAAAAAGCCACAAAGTCCTTGGTATCTATCCTTCGAAGACTCCAAAAGGCTATACTATGTTTGACTTCAAAAATTTTCTCAGAGAAATCTTTTCACTTAAAAGGGGTTCTATAGTTCAGAAGAAATCAAGAAGAAAGCCAAGATTACTGATGATACTAAGAAAAGGATCAAGATCAATAATGAATGAAAAAGAAGTAATCGTGATGGCTCGAAGAATTGGTTATAAGGTGATCACTGCAAGACCAGAAGAGATGAAGGAATTGCCAAAGTTTGCTGATATTGTGAATTCATGTGATGTGATGATGGGAGTTCATGGGGCTGGGTTAGCTAATATGGTGTTCCTTCCAGAGAAATCAACAGTGATTCAAATAATTCCATTGGGAGGTTTAACATGGGCTTGTAGACATGACTATGGTGAGCCTGCTCCAGAAATGGGGATTAAGTATTTGGAATATGAGATTACAGATAATGAAAGTTCATTAATAAAACAGTACCCAAGAGATCATGCAGTCTTCAAGGATCCTTTTTCAATCCATAGGCAAGGTTGGAATCAGTTATGGTCTATCTTTCTAGACAAACAGAAGGTCAATATTGATGTTGGGCGATTTAGGGGTTTGTTGTTGGAGGTTTATCATTCTATCAAACAATAGACAGTGGGTATTTCATCTATTTCTCATCATTATATTTTTACATGATCAAAGTTGTAAAGAATAATTGCCTGCGTTCATATCAAGGAATCTTGTTACATATGAAAGCTAATTTTGATAATTTTATCAAAGAAGAGCATTGATAATTTCTATAATAGGTTGTACGTGTCTTCCAGTCTCACCAATAGGAGAAACGTATCACTTGCAAGTTGGAACACACTTAAAAAATAAATAAGCAGTTCATCGTCAAACCACCTAGGAAATTCTAGTATGAAGATTAGTATATAAATTTCGTGACGTTCAATTAATAAATTAGATGATATGAAGTAGTTGAAAATTGTATTAAATTGAATTTAGAACCCTCCATAAGCTTTATAAATAGGCCTTGAATCTTATCATTTTCTACTAGCCATGATAAAAGAAAATTTTCAATATAAACGTGAAAATTTTAATCGTTTATCCTCCACAACCTTTCTATCACACAACTTAGTATTCAACTAAAGCTAGTTGACAAAGCAAGTAACATATAAATAAAGTCAAACTGAAATCACACCAAACAAATGCAGACAACATAAGAATAAGTTTCGGGCTCCTTCTAAAAGTTGAAGTAGATGATAGCGATTGGGTGGCAGAGTTCATGGCTAGTGGCAAAGTCACTAGTACTGCCACTATTTACCTATACCCACTTGTGGCCTCAACCCCATTTTTGGTACTGCCCCCTGCCTTGCTCTCATACTAACCATAAACATATCTTTTGAAAAATATAAACTTTTATTTTTATTCAAAAAAGAGAAAATTGATGAGAAAAATAAAATAATTTTTTTTTTAAATTGGAATTTTACCAATGTACCCAATTGGGTTTGGTGCAACTGAATATGTCGTCAACTAAAAAAAAATCCCACAAAATTAATTGGGAATTAAAAAAGAGTTAAAGCCCTCTACTAAGACTACTTAATCTTTAGTAATTGGACATGGTGCTCTTGCATCAAAAGTTTATTTAAAGTTTTGAATAATATTATAATTAATAGACATACATGTTACAAGTGAAAACATTTATCACAAAAGAAACATGAAGAGTTTTTGGCTGACCAAAGTAAAATCTTCTGAAGGCTATCCAAAGATGCTCACAATCGACAGGTCAAGAGCCATCGATTGTTTGATATGAGAAGCATTATTAACATATTTACATCCAAAATTCACTGACATAGTCAAATATAAGCATAAAGAGGTCCACAACCTCTCCTAATTACCCTCTCCACCACCATGGGTTCGCATAAATAGGAATCCTCATAAACAACAAGAGATGCTCTGTGCCTTTATGGGATATATTTTGATATTTAGTTGCCTATGATTGTCACTTAGCACAAAAATGTTGCTCGTTGAATAAGCTTCAAGGCAATAAGGAATTGGCTTAAGATATTTGCATCTGTAAGTTTTGTCTTCTAAACCTCTCAAATGCACTCTTAGTTTTGCATGGGTCATATGCTGGTCCCTAATGCTCTAGCCACTTTCAAGTCTATTGAACCATTTTCATTTTTTATTTTCGCATCTTTATCATTTCATATACCTTATTTTCTTGCTCTTCTAGCTTATTATTCTATAATCTAATTAAGTTTTGGTTCTCAAATAAAATAACCCATAGATGATCATATAAAGTGAATGGGAGAGATTCAAAGAAACGTGATTAATGATAGTGTTTGACAAATGATGGTTTCTTTATGCTGGATCCAAATTTGTTCATGGGTAACACCTGACTCTACTGATACAATTAGCTATATACAACTATAGAGCAAGATAAGGATATCAACAAGTATGGATAGCAAATGAGAGGCTAAGTGATCTCTGTGAACAATAAAAATAGTCTAAAGTTTAAAATATACCTCTTGACTATTTATTTATATGATTAATAAACTATAGGGAAAAACTATACTTGAAGAAATAGAAAAATATTACATGATATAAAAAATATAGATTGAGATAGACATGTGAACTAAGCTGAAAGGTTCACACATGGCCCTTTGCCTTTGATGTGGTTTGGAATGCCCATGAAGAGTTCCCTAGGTGAGTCCTCATGAATGAGTGTTATGCAAGTGAGTCCCCTAACTGAGCAGTGAGTCCCTCGAGACGAGTGACGGATCTTCAAAGTGAGTATGTGATGGGGACATCAGAGCTTGGAGGGTTTATCACCATAGAGGCTAGAGATATACGACGTTGATTGAGTCTTTATATTTTTAGTTTTCATGTGTTGTAGGAGATTTATGTGGTGTTATTTATTTTATTACACTTTTACCCTCACTTGAGGGAGCTTTTGTGCTGTTTGGCCAAGGGCCTTCTTGTCTTTTGTTCCTTTCATGTTTTTGGTGCCTATATATATGGCCCATTGTTTTCTTGTATGGAGATTGAATATTTTGATATAAATTTTTGGTTATATGCTTTCTTTTCTTTTGGTGAGTTGAGTTTGTGTGTGAAGTCAATTGGAGAATGGCAAAGAAATACCCAACAGCGTGTGAGCTCTTTGGTTGGTATCATCTTCCCTCTCTATCTCTTTTTTTTTTTCTCCTTCCCTAGTCGCCCAAACAGCCCCCAATTGCAGCAACTTGCTCTGCCCTCAACCAGCAAACACCTGCCTCTCTTCATTTTTATCCGCCTCCACCTTCTCCCCAACACCCTTAACCCTTGGGCTTCCCAAATTCTGAAATTAATTCACATTAATTGATTATTTATCTCTATTAATTGTGACCGTTGGAGATCCACATCCACTTTAACTTTTTCCCTTCCTAAGCAAGCCACGTCAGCACTATCTTTTCCCCAAGCAACTAGCCCCACATTTTCACCTCCCAAGCTAACTTTTCCCTTTCCCAAGCCAACTAATTCCCTTCCCAAGCAAGCCACATCAGCCCTCTCTCTCCCCCAAGCAACCAGCCCCACTTCTTCACCTCCTAAGCTGATTTTTCCCTTTCCAAAGCAAACCAAATCAGCCATTTCTCTTACCCAAGTAGCCAGACCACACCTCTTCACTTCCCGACCTAACTTCTTCATTTCCAAGCCATTAAAATCAGCCAAATTATCTCTATCCTCCTCCCCAAACAACTAGCCTAGTTCACCCCTCCAAACCCCAAAATAGTGAAATCTCCACTTCCAAATCCTTATATAGCTGAAACTTTCTTTTCCCTCCTCACTATTCTACCTTTCCAAGGAAACTTATCTTCTACTAATGGTATAAGGATATTGATTCAACATAGAGCAAAGGTTTCAAGGGCAAGCCAAAGAGAAACTAGCCATCATTTCATCAAGGACTCCATTCCTCCCATTCATGAGCTACGTATCAAACCTTCCCCTTGTTCTCCATCTAACTAACTATTAGTCTTCTCATTTAATCTATAGTAACATCATCTCATATGTGTTGATTAATCTGTCAAGTTCTACTTAAATTTGAGTGTACGAATACTCTAATGACTAATCCCTTAATTAAATGTTGGACTTGTGCCAATCCATGTTAGCTAGTCTAAATTGATTCACCTTTTGTTATTGTTTAGCCTTTACTTATTAGCTTCTTGCCATCATATGATCTAATAGTTCAAATTTTCTTATTGTTCTTAATGTATTTATGAAGTTTATTTTGTTGACTTTGATGTTATCTTAGCATAAATCTCTATTTGCATGACTTATTTCACTTAGTCCTACATAAGTATGGTTAGTGAGTAGGAAATGAATCATAGTTGGGATATCCACACAAGGTGGATGGCTATAATAAAGGAGAACTACTTAGAAAGCTGAACCCTCCTAGGCTGAGTGCCCCTTATAATGAAGGCTTATTAAAGCGAATTCATTAGTCAAACTTGTTAATAATATGCGCACCCCTGATTTGACCCTCCAAGGGCAAGCTTATTTGCTGCAAGCTCCATTAAGGCTAATACATGCTTGTTCATAACCTAATTATGGCGACCTCCCCTCATGACAAGGCTTGCTTTAGGCAAACATTTCTCCTAGTCGCGTTCCTCAAGCTTGATGTTTGGTACTTACAACCTACTTAGGTAGGCATATGCGGATATACATTTAGTTCTCTAATTCACTTGCTCCTTTTAAAAGCGATTTGTGAAAAAACACAAGAGAATTAAGAAGAAAAGCATTCACTATTCCCATCAAACACAAATAGAAACTAAATAGACATTAATGTCCTACTTTTACTATTGCCTTGAAAAGACCACCTTCATCCAAAATTCTCATAATGACGTTGATTTAACTTCTGTACCATCTCTGGCTATAAATGAAGTGTAGTGAGAGGGCCACACTTGCTCCTTTCCTTTACCATGACTTAATACTTTTAGGTCACATGATAGATAGCTTAGTCAAGCCCTACAAAGAATGCTGATGTGAATAGTCAGAAGTTATGGAAGGCCCTTCTCCACAAATTCAAAGCAATAGAAGATGAAAGGTCGAAGTCTAGCCAAGTTATTGAGAAGATAAAAAAGGCAATAGTGGTTGATCCAATTTAGGCGGCGAAGGTTGAGCCAAATAATGCGAAGGCTGCTCATCTTAGACTTCTGATGATGTGCCCCTTGCTGAAAGGCATGCTAGATGAGTCGCTGCATGAAATTTATCATCAGGTCCTAGCCTTGGCAAGCACTGTTCATGAGGTGGCACAATCGAACTTCTCAATATAATCAGTCCAACATTGCCAACTCGCCCTCATATGGAATCAGTATGTAGCCACCCATGCTGGAGGAGGTTGGACCACCAAGAGGAACTAGTGGTGATAAGAATGGTTATTTTTTATTTTTTAAGAAAGCCATGTGTCAGCAATCTCGAGCAAGTCTAGTATCCACCTGATCACGGGCAACTTAGCTCATGGGCTCATGAGCCAGCTCATATCTTTAAGATAAAATTTAGAGTACTATTTCAGGTCTTTAAAAAAAACAAATGTTACATATACCATTAAATACTGCCGTCATTATAGCTACGCATGTATCACTTCCTGTATTAAAGCAACTTTGCTACATCAACCTTAATTTTTTTCTTGAAAAATCGAGCTGCAATATTGCTTCCTTCCCCACTGAGCTACAACCGCAACTTCAACCTCGACCTCGACTTCCGCCAATAATCATATTTGTTAATGGTAAATGGCGCACCACTGCACAAAATTTCTCGTGGAACCATGGGGCAAAGCGCATGGAGCGATGTGCGACATTTTGTACATGACCCTATATATATATATATATATATATATATAATACCATAAAATAATAAATAATATGTTGACTTGATCAAGATTTAAGCATAAATATCTTGTCAAACAACAAAAATGACAACTTTAAATCCTAAAGAAACTTACATCAATAAATTTGAGCAAGATTTAAACATAATTTAGCATAAATAATGCCAAATAGAAAAAAATGGCAACTTTAAATTCTACAAAAAGTTAAATCACATTCCTTCTCAGCTTTACTTTAGTGCAATTTAGCCAAAGAAGCACGTGAAAGGGGAAAAGAGATTGTTACTTTCACTCAAGCACCCTAGCAGAAGACTTGTTCTATCATTGTCAAAGGAGGCGAAGAAACATGGAGTAACTCTTTCAAAACTCTACTTCACATGACACACAAAGCCGAACCAACAATGAAGAAATGGAGATGAAAAATAAAACCTTAAATCCTATTAAATTTTTTTTTTGATATTTTATTAAAAGGTTTAATTAATTCTGGGATGTTTATCACCAACACATTCCTATATTGTTAATTAATTTATGAAAATGGAATATACAGTGAAAATTTCATATAAAAAACTTCTAGTTGAGACCTATTAAAAATAAAGAGGTCACCCAACAGGAGATAAATTACATAGAAGCGTACCTATACATGCCTCTAAATTATGGCATATTTTAAGAGCCTTACTATCAATTTTCAGCCTTTATGAATTGCTGGATCCATTTGATTTGCAAGTCTTAATCACCCAAAATGCACAGCGGCTTCCGCATGCTGAGCTCGGCTTGGAGCTTTGGGAAGGAGGACAGATCATGTGAAATACTCAAAATTTTCTGCAATAATAAAATACTCAGAAAGGTATCATGATTGGAACAAATAAGTTGCACGGGAAAATTTCTAATATATTTTTTATAGAATTTGGACTTTCTCCTCTACTTGGAAGGCAGAGAACAATGCCACATGGGTTACCAAGCACATGAATTTAGATAACTGCAATTATGCTTTGCAAATACAACTCTCATTTAGGGTATGAATCATTTGAAAAAATAGGGGTAGATGTAAATTTATTTTGCTTCGTAATTTCATCTTTGATGCTTGGTTTCAATGTTATTCATAAGAAATTGGATTATTGTAAGAAATATAGACAAATATTTTTTCATTGGCAAATTCTTACTCAACCCTAGTGAAATATAAGAAAATTTTATTAGGTCATCATTGTAACTCATATATTCCCTACTAAGAAAAAACGAGCAAATGATTTCTCATCAATTAAGCAATAAAAAGATTTATTTTTTCACTCAATTCCTCAACGAAACAAGTAGGCGAAAACTAATTTCAACTAAATTTGTTTTAAAATTTTCATTTCTACTTCATTTTATTTTCTCTTTCAAATCCTTCATACCAAACACAGCCTTCCGAGGTAGAAATGAAAAAAACAAATGGAAAATGAGCAGCACCTACATATCTGAAAATTGAATTCAATCATAACCACTGGGATCTGCTATACCAGATTGCATCAAGACCGGCAGCTAATAACTGGCAAGATATTTGTACAATTAAATATAGCTTGTTCGATTAAAGAGAGAGGTGTACGATAAAATGTCTTCATTGCAGGGGAACAGGGGCAAGGAATTTATAAAGCACTCCAAAACACTGCTGCGTTGGACCACCTAAGTTTGCAAATAATAAAAAGTTTCTTGCTTGCTTTTAAGCCATTGAACATATGCTGCATTAAGATAAATTCTCAGTTTCGGTATGCTTCAAATCCAGATGGTTCACTGTAATGCATTCTCATAAATAAAACTTCTCGATGGTTAATTACTTCTGATTTCAATATAAAACTCTAGATTATAGATGTTGCGAGATTTTATATTGATTTTTAAGCTCGGAATATCTGCCCATATTTTTGTTTTGATTAATATTTTTGTGCCCTGAGAAATACGTGCGTGTTGGTGGCAAACCGTACAAGATCTAAAGGTTCCATTATCTCCCAAATTGCATTGGGCTTGACCTAATGGTTCATACCTCAACTTCCAACTATGTTATAGGTTTAATCTCTACTCGTCACATTGACACCCCCCTTTTGGAAAACAAAATCAAATGTGCATTTCATTTGTCTCTTGTATCAGGAGTTTGCTCCCTTTATTGACTCTTCCTTAAATTTCTAACTTATCATGTACCCATTTTATAAAATATATGGGATATATTTCTATCCTTTTCTTAAAAAACAAAATACAAGTCTCCTAGTAGACAAAAAAATTTAATAGTCCAAAGGCATTTGTATTTTTGTCATTGACTTTGAGAGTCTGATTAGCAACAATGCATTATGCAATGGATTTATCATCCAAGCATTCTGTTAGATCGGGTCCCTCCTTGAGGGACCCTGCCGATCCCTTCCTTGACCGACTCGTGGGGGCTGATTTGGATGACATTAATTAAGAAATATAATCTAATTGAAAAAGACAAAATTTGGTGGCTGATTTGGGGAATGGTTTGGAAGGGATTAATTAGGAAATATTTCTTAATTGAATAGGGAAGGTTTTAGGACTAATTTGGAGGGGATTAATTATGAAATATTTTCTAATTGAAGAGGGCATATTTTGGAACTGTTTTGGAGGAGGCTAATTAGGAAATGTTTCGTAATTGAATGGGGCAGATTTTGGAGTTGATTTGAGGGCTGATTTTGGAGGGAAATAATTAAGGAAATAAGATAAATTTGAGAGGAAATTGGGAGAGGGTTATTTGGGTATTTGATGCTTATTGTATGCTTTAAGTAGGGGGGTTTTCCCTAGGGTTAGGGTATGTGATGTTTGCTGGAATTAGATTATTCTTAGGGGTGTTTGAGCTCTAGCCAACAGCTAAAAATTTGGGAGAGTCGGATCTTCCTCTCTAATTGAAGATCCACTTGTATCTTATTTTTTCTTTCATAACGCTTTTAGTAAAAAAATATTCTTGTGTGTTTTATTCCTTATTTTCTTGTCGTTGGTTTTCTGAAATTGCTGAAATCAGATTTCAGCCAAGGCTTTTCCAAAATTTATGCAAGCACTTCCTATTAAATTGGTATCAGAACAGTTTCCTAGACTGAAATAAAAGTCTTCATCGCTGATTTTGGCTACATTTCCTCTTCAATCTGCTATTTTTTGCTATTTGGAGGCCAGATTCAAAGTTGTTATTTTTTGCTAGTGATGACTAAATCTGGCTACCTATGATAGGAAGAAAGATATAAGTATTGAAAGGCGAGATCGGACAACTGAAATATGAAATTTCCGATATCCAAATTTAACTTTTAGATTTTAAAAGTCAAATTTTAGCCGTCCACGAGAAAATTGATAAAAAATGTTTTATCTTGGAGGAGAAGTTGAAGAAGTTGCTCGAGGGCCAACCCAAAACGGTGTCGTCGGAGGTGAGGGAAGCCACAGACAACCAAGAAAGTGGGGCAAACCCTAATCTGATGATGCGAAGGAAAGATCAGGAGGTTAAGATTTTTGGGGGAGAAGATAGAATGCCCTTCCCTAGAACCTATTCCTAAGGAGGAGCTGAGTAGAGGGTATGGGAGAGGCGCAAGGAGGTTACGCATGAAAGAAGGGGTACTGCATTGAGAGGAGAGGGACAAAATTTGAAAGAGGAGGAGCTATCTATGATCGAATGAGTGCTGAATTTGAAATGAGAGAGACTGATTATGATCGAAGGGGTGCTAAATTTGAAAGGAGAATATGGTAATTTGATGAAAGGTTTGCATACGAGCTTAGAAGAGATTATTGGGACACTTGGGGGGAACCACCTCCTTGGGTAATGAAAAATTATGGAGAAAACAGGGGGAATGAAGGAGATCTGAGGGTAAAGAAGCTTAAGATGCATGTTTTTTTAAGGAGATGATGCACATGGGTGGATATATAGGATGGAAATATCCTTTACTGTCAATAGATTGACGGAGGAGAGACTGATGGTGACCCAGATGTGCTTGGAGGGGAAAGCGTTGGCATGGTACCAGTGGAGGGATACAAGGCGACCCATACGGACTTGGATGGAGTTTAAGAATTACTTGTTGGAACGTTTCTGAATCAGCAGGGGAGGGGATTTCTATGAGCAGTTATTTGCTCTAACGAAGGAGGGAACAATTGTGAAGTACTGTGAGTAGTTTGAGCACCTAGCCAACCAACTGGACCGACTTTCGAAGATTGTGCTGGAGGAAAATTTTATGAAAGCCTCAAACAGAGATTCGGACGACTATTAGAGTGATGAGACATTGTGATTTGGGAGAGGCTATGAAACTAGCCCAGTTAGTGGAGGATCAAAGGCATCTGGAGAGAGGGGCTGGAGGTAGCAGCTCAAGAGGTTCGTACAGAATGACCACAACATTTTTGGCATCCAAGGAGCCGACACTGGGTACTCTTAGGTAGATTCCAAAGGAAAAGATTGTACGAGGAAGACATGAAGAAAACTTCAAGAAACTCACAGAAATGAAGCTACAAGAGAAGAGGGCAAAGGGGTTGTGTTTCAGATGTGAGGAGAGGTATACACCAGAGCAAAAGTGTAAGGGCCATACTCTTCAGGTTATTACCGTTTGTAATGACAAGGAAATTGAGGGGGGAGCCGTTTTTCCACCTTGCAGACAAGGTGGGTCTATGGGAGGAGAGTATTGTTAGATCGGGTCCCTCTTGGATTGGCTCTTGGGGGCTGATTTGGAGGGGACTAATTAAGAAATATTTTCAAATTGAAGAAGACATATTTGGGGATTAATTTTGAGGGGATTAATTAGGAAATATTTCCTAATTGAATAGAGCTGATTTGGGGGCTGATTAATTAAGAAATATTTTCTAATTGAATAAGGCGAATTTTGGAGCTGATTTAGAGGGGATTAATTATGAAATATTTTGTAATTGAAGAGGGCAAATTTGGGATGAGGGATAGAGATGGCGTTTAGCAACAATAGCATATAGCTTAGACATGCGACATGTGAGTAAGGAAGTGAGGCATAATGTGCGGGCATGGAGCAAGAGATTGAAAATGAGAGAGCTAAAAAGGGGACAGACCAATGATTTTCTGCTTTTTTTTTGTCATCACAACGCCGAATAGAACATACTATGAAAAGAGGACAAGAAGAAAATGGGATTTCTAGAATTTGGCCAAAGTATGATGATTTTGACCGGAGTTTCAATTTTGATTTTTTTTATTAAATTTAAATGTGTTGAGATTTTCATAATTTTTTATGAGTAGAATTCCTTACCTATTTATTGCACGCATTCTCGGCACCTACTCTAGGATGACAGTTCATCCAATGCCCCTCAGATTCATTATAGACATATACTATGACGTGCTAGAAGCTCCAAGTTTAGTTCTACCTCATACATCAACGTACACTAATCCCATTGGTTCTTCATTAAAATGCCACATGATATCTGTGCTATTTCTGCCCTAGCTCCATTAGATCTTTATTAATACAAACTATGATTCATAGCAGTCAAACCACTATAAATACCTCATCTTTAGGACAATTGAGGGTACCTTCTTTTTTTATATACATCTAGGACAAGTAATTATACTGAAAGCCGCACACCCTTGTCAAAGGATACACCCTTCTCTTCACTTCAAGCAATCAACGAGATATCTGAGGCAGCTGGTTACACTAATAGCTCCTCACAAACTCATAAAAGCTCCCAACCGAGTTCATTCAGTTCACTAGAAGACTCAAGCGATGCCAATATTTTTCTTCCCTCCCTCCCTTTCTGGGTGAGCTTTACCCATCACAATTCAACCAAAGTTGGGAGAATAATGAGGGACTGGACTGCAAAGATTAGTCAAATAAATTGGAGAGGACCAGATAACATACCAATGGAAAAAAGAAAAAAAAAAACAAATAGAATTGATGAATGCACATCGACATTTTTCTTGTTTTTTCATCTTTAATCTATTTTACTAGTTATTCTTACTTAACAGTATTTTTAGAAGGGGACTAGTGAAGGAAAACAAAAGTGGTGCCATTCAAGCAATGAGCCATGCTTTTATTGATGAAGAATGCGAATGATCGTTACCCTAAAGCATGTCTTTTTTTCTTGTAGTGATTCCAAGAACCAAGGTCCTGATGACCATGGATGCTCCTTGCGTGTTTCTATAAAATCTAACCTTTCTACTAACCAATCCAACAAAAGAAACATATCACCATTATAATGCGCAGAAAATTAACAAATAGATGTCCGAAGAATAGAAGATATATGCCTAGTTGAAAAGCAAATTTAAAAGGACTTCAAAAATCAGATGGACATGATGAAGCATAATATTCCAAGTAGTGGCGGAGCCAGAAAATATATTTAAGGGGGGCCTAAATTTAAAATCAGATGGACATGATGAAGCATAATATTCCAAGAGAAGGGAAACTTCTAAACAGGCAGTGTTATATTGTAATCATCACAAAGGCTGAGTAGTAATATCTTATGAAATAATATAGAACAATTCAAGGTGATCGTACGTACCAGTGCGGCAAGGTGAGCTTCTCTTAGAATATTTCCATCACGCTCCAATCTAGCTATGGGAAAATCTGGGAGGTGTCCAGACTGCTTCTTACCAAGTAAATTGCCAGGCCCACGTACAAGGAGGTCTGCAATAGCCAGATTAAATCCGTCTGATGACTGTTCAAGTATTTTCAATCGGTTTAGTGCCCCAGAATTTGAAGAGCAGAAAACACATTTTGACTTCCGCATTCCTCTTCCAACACGTCCTCTAAGTTGATGCAGCTGAGCAATTCCAAATCTCTCAGCATTCATGACAACCATCATGGAGGCATCAGGAACATCAACACCAATCTCAATCACTTGAGTTGCAAGAAGAACACGTGTTTCTCCAGATTTAAATTTTTTCAGGGCTTCATATTTCTCTTCACTGTTCATGCGGCCATGCAGCAGCCCACAAGTATAGCTATCAAATTTGTTTGATATCGACTCAAAATCTCTTCTAGCAGCATGAAGCTGTGGCAACTGCTTTGATTCTTCTATAACTGGGTAAACAAGATATACTTTCCCCCCAGAAGTCAGCTCATCATGCATCATCTGCAACCAAATTTAAGATCCTCAGCCGACAAATCTTCTATGAACTCAAAAACTAAATGAGATGCTAGCGCAGGTAAAGCATAATAAGTGCCAAGTTCACTGAAGGACAGGACTGTGCATCATCTACCAAAAAGAAGCTCATGCGATCAACCTAATATATGACGAGAACAAGAATGACTTCATCTTTTCTATTGTTTATCAATAAGGTCAGTGAGATGAAAATTTACTTAAAAGCATAACTATCAGCAGAAATCCATCTATATTTACCTGGAATCCCATCAGTAAAAATTCAAAAAAGAAGCCTGCATTTCCACGAGATATATTCTTAAAAAAGAGTCAATTTTTACTGCACTACCACATATTTACCTAGAATTTTCTTACTCACTTGTAAAAACCTCAAGATTCATTCCTAGAAAGGACGCAAACATAGAAAAGTTCTAGAGATGCCATACACAAATCCTCGTCACTATTGGAATAAAATTGGGCATGTATCATATGCACGTTCTAGTAGAAAAGCAAACATGCAAATGCTAGATCAATTTTTGTATAGGCACCAAAAAAGCACGTCTATTACTACACATGCAACACACATTGCTACTAATGTTATGGGACCCAACTTTGTACAAGTAAAAAAGTCGAAGGAATAATTTCCTTTTTGTAAGCATGCCTTCACAGCAAGATTGATGGAGAAATGTGATAGGGATGCTTAAGGCACATGATTATAAATCAATAAAAAAATTGCATGAATGGAACAAAGGCATAGAAAACTGTTAAAAACGAGGATCTGAGAGGGAAAAGCTTGAATTTTATTAAGCAATCTACTCCCTATTTATAGATCTATACAAGGTGTATCGATAAGGAAACAAATAACTCTTATAATAACATGAATATAATTATTCCTAAATTAATGGGAGGAATTAATGCAATCCATGTAGTCTTCCCATGGATTACTGTTCATAGCCGTGGATACTTTGGGATCGTAAGGTTGAGATTTAACAATGTTCAATCTTTTTCAACAAACTTTTTAAGAAGTATCATTTTGCTGCATTCTATTTGGAAGTGATGATAATAATCCATCTTTTTACATAGAAATAGGTTGGAATATTCTGTGATAAATCCTCCTTTTTTTGTGGATGGGATCTTGGTTTTTTCTTCATACATTTGTGTGAAATCACAAACTTTGGAAAACATTTGATTTATTGTTTTTCATATTTCATTTATTGAATGGAGGAAAATGCATGTGTCACTTATCTTCGGAATTATAGAGTTTCATATCCAAAATATCACCAAGAGTTTTATTCATCCCAAACATTAAATGTTTGATGTTCTTGCTTAAGTCTAGTGCCATGTAAATGGTCCAATTTTCCTCTTCTCTTCAAGAATCAGCAAATCAATTGTGATCACTTTAGATACTTCTTTCGATTCAAATATTATATTGAGATGTTTTTTTCAATTCTTGTGTTGTATTTGGATCGCTTCCTTAAATCCCAAGGGAACTTGAGACAGAAGGAATATAAGCAATAATGACTCTGCTAGGGTTTCTTCCTCCCTAGCCGTTCTCCTCCTAGGCGCTCAATTTCTGGCCTCCGTCTCCTGGTCTGGTCACAGGGAAGTTCCCTTTGCCTTCTCTCTCTGGTTGTGCTTTCTAGTTCTTTTTTTTTTTCGTTCGATTTTCGGTCGGTTTTTCAAAAAATGGCTGGTAACCGCCTCGCCGATCCCGGGTTTTTGAATGGGAAGGCTTCTCGATCATTTCGTAATGCTTTAGCTTGTGATTCTCAGTCTTCTTCTTTCCCTGACCTTAAAATCTCCTCTTTACGTGGGATGCCATCGTTATTGATTTCAGAAGCTGAAATTTTAGCGCTTTCTGCCCCTTTCGAGTTCGCCTTGGTGGGGAAATTCCCTTTTCGTAGACCTTCTCTTGAATCTATTATGAAGTTTTTCTTTAATATCAAACTAATATGTGATTTCTCGGTTACTGTTCTTAATCCAAACCATGTGTTGATTAAGCTGCTGAATGATTTGGATTATTGTAGGGTTTTTGCTCACCGTTCTTATTTTATGAACAATTGCTTTATGAAACTGTTTAAATGGTCTCCTACATTTGATATTGAGGTGGAATCCCCTATCATTCCAATTTGGGTTTCCTTTCCCAACCTTCGACCTCTCGTATCCTATGATGCACCGACACTTCTCCTCAAAGAGGCGTGCAGTGTCCAACACCGTGTCCGACACGACACTCGCCCGACACTCCTCCAACACATGTCGGACACGTCGAAAACATGTCCGATTAATAAATATCAAATACAAATTGGACACGCGTGTCGGACACGCGTATCTTAAATATTTTATGAATTTTTTTAAATATAATTTCTTGTATTTGGCAGGATTTAAAATAAATTTCTTATTTCCTATCCACAACACCAAATCAACGTCTGCACTTAATACTCAATCATCGAATATTATCATTTTCATTTCTTTTTGGCAGTGATGGTATTTTCGTCTCCTCTCGGTGACTGATAAACGACATCGACTCCTAACTCTCGACATCCTAATACTAATCATTTTAAGCACAATTCTAGTTAAATGACTTATTATTTTTAAATTATTTTTAAATTATACTTATTTAATTTTTATACACTATTTTTTAAATATAAAAACTATAATAACGTGTACAACCCGTGTCCGTGTCCTATATTTTTAATAATTGACGTGTCCCGTGTCCGTGTCGTGTCGTATCCGTGTTGCCGTGTCCGTGTCTGTGCATTTTTTTGAAAGACTCGCCGGTTTGGTTTAGTAAAACCAGAAAAAAAAAAAAGAAAAAAAAAATCCTTTGACCCTTTATTGTCGAACAAAGGAAAATTTTTTTTTAGGAAAAGCCTTAATTGCTTTCCAATGACAAGAAATTAATTTTTCCTCCCAAAGCGTTGAGCCAAAAATGAGGAGTCGATGGTTGCACCAAGACGAGGTGACCTTCAAAGCATTACCAACCTTCCTATCGCTCTAAATGGGGAAGAATACCTGAAAGTTGGGTCTCAAATTTGTGAAGACCTACTTGAAGGGGAAAGGTAAAATACATCATTCTCCTTAGAGGAGGACCGAAAGAAGGAGATCCCAAATTTGGGGCATGATGAAAGCAGACTCTATGATTATGTCATGGTTATTGCGAATTTCATGGGACTCCAGAAATAAAAGTGATACTTTTATGTTCCTTTCACAGCAAAGGACATATGGATGCTGCAGACAAACCTACTCGAAAGCTCGTTGATGCAGGCCCAAATCTTTGAAGTTAAAGTCCAAAGTGTTGGAAGCACAAAAGCAGGGAGTAGACTTGATGGAATATGCCACCATTCTACAAAAATCTGTGCAAGAAACTTGATCACTATAGGCATGAAATCAGATGTTCGGAGGATGCTGCGATCCTAAAGAACTTTATTGAAAAAGAAGAGTTTATTGATTTTCTTGCAGGACTCAATGCAGAATTTGATCAAGTTAGAGTTCAGATCCTCGGCAAGGAGGAGACCACCATCACTTAACGAAACTATTTCTATCATCCGAGCAGGAAGAAAGTCGACGAGGAGTGATTGCTAGAACTAAAGGCATTGAAAAGCTCAGCAATGGTGATGAACAAAGAATCATCATGGAAGGAAGAAAGGTTAAAGATTCTTCAAAATCCAAAAGATAAATAGCTCACTTTTGGTGCAGCTATTGCATAAAAAAGTCAAAAACAACAAAAGAAAACATGTTGGAAGATTACATTGGAAAACCCCCAAACAGAGATGGAATAAAAGGGTGAAACAAGGGGTACCATCACATGCCAACAACACTACAAGTAAGCCAGAAGCTCAGTCCAGTCTTGGAGAATTCAATAAAGAAGAGTATTGATAAATTGAAAACGACTCCTGGGTATCTCTTTGAAAGAACCAATGCTTCTTCGTTCACTTGCACTCTCAGGTAAGACTCTAAATTTCTAATTAGTTTAAGTGCTTCTAGAAATCTTTAAAGGAATTATGGATCATGATTCAGAGCCCACAGATCATATTGACATCCACCACTAACCCAACCTCATAAAACTATACTCTTGCCCAACAACAAAAAAATCATCACTGCTGATGGTTCTTCTACCACGGTAGCTGGCCAAGAAGACATCATACTATCACCATTTCCTCACCCTAAAAAAGGTGCACCACCGTACCACAATTATCCACAAACCAGATATCTAATACAAAAACTTACCAATGACCATAATTGTCAAGCATTGTTAATCCTACTTATTGCTTATTTTCAGGACCGAGAGATCGGGGAAGAAGATTGGACCTTGCTAAGGAGAAAGCAGGATTGTACTACCTGGAAGAACCAAAACCAATCTAAAAAAGAGTTGCTCTTTTATCCTTAGTCGATAGGAACTCATTTAAGACTAGGACACCCATCTTTTGATGCCTAAACATATGTATCCGCAACTTTTTCATAATTAGACAATAAAATATTTCATTGTGAAAACCTGGAGGTGACTAAACAAATAAAAGAACCTCTTTCCCAAAAAAAGTGAGAGATGTGCACTCCTTTCTCCTTATCATAGTGTATATGGGCGACCCTTAAAATTCCCAATATCTCTGGGGCACGTTGGTTGTGTCATTCATGATGATTGCACAAAGAGTCTCTTGGATCTATCTCCTTAAACATAAAAATCCGATGTTGGCACCATTTGTCCCACATTTCATTCCATGATCCAAAAACACCAATTCGGGGTAAAAAATAAAAAGTTTTTCGCCTCCGATATATGCCAAAGATTATTTTCAACCAACCCTTTTCCTGCCTACTTCCAGAGTGAAGGATTCATCCATGAATCCTCCTTGTTTCACACCCCACAACGAAAATGGCGATGCAGAAAAGGAAAAATGGTCACCGTTACTAGCCTCTACCCGAGCTTTCCTATTTCACTACAATACACCCAAATCCTATTGGGGGAAGCCCTTTTAACTGCAACATATCTCATATTACCGACTACATTCAACAGCCTTAGGCCTCAAAATCCAATGGAGACCTTGTCCTCTTTTTACCCAGAATTTCGAACCCATCAGTAATCTTACACCAAAAATTTGATGCACTGCCTATGTTCATATTCATAGCCAGGACGAGGAAAATTTAGATCCAAGAGCACTCAAGTACATCTTTATTGGCTACTCTTGCTACCCAAAAGGGGTATAAATTGTTATCATCCGCCTTACAAGAAAAATCTTGTCTCTATTGATGTTACCTTCGCTGAACAGAAATTCCTATTTTTCAAAAACTCATCTTCAGGGGGAGACTGAACTTGAGGAAAGATGAGGAAAAGAAACTAGCACCTCTTGACTCCTCCACCCACCTCAGAAAAATTTACCTGAAACCCCAAGAAAGGGAAAACAAATGACAAACATCATTTAGATTTGGAAAGGGTTTACTTCCAGACGACAAGTCCAAGCTGTGCTCCAAAGAAGATCCAAGATCGAAAACCATCTCCTGGAAATAAGGTAAGTTCTCACCACTCCCTTATACCCTATAAACAACTTCTATTTCCTTCAACAACTTCTCATCATCACACAAAAAATTTTCTTTACAGTAGGGAAAGATAATTCCATTTTATTTATCCCTTAAAGATGTTTCTGCAGGCCTGTATCTTAATAAAAATTGGTAAAAAATGCCTATGAAGGATGGAAATGCAGGGCTCTGGAGGAAGAACCAAAACTTGGGAGATCGTCAAATTCTATCGATAGGGAAAAAACGGTTGGTTGCAAATGGATATTTCAGGATAAAATGCAATGCTGATGCCACACCTAGAGAGATTATTAAGCAAGACAGTGGCAAAGGTTACTCAAACGTACAGCATTGACTACCAAAGAAACGTTTGCGCCTGTAGTCAAGATGAAATACTGTCCGAATACTACTCTCACTAGCAGCCCAAATATAATGGCAACCTGGAGCAATTGGAGTTGAAAATGCATTCTCTTGCATGGGGACTTAGAAGAAAGAGATATTAGAAATTACCACAGGGTTTTAAGACAAAATCTGAAAATAATAAGGTATGCAAACTGGAAAAAGTTCTTATTATGGGACTCAAACAATCACCATGGGCCTGGTTCGGAAGATCTCTAAATTCATGCCTCCTAAATGGATATTCGACAGAGTCAAGGGGATCATACACTATTCTTCAAACACCAGACTCAGGGGGAGTCACAATACTATTTAGTGTATGTGATGAAATTATTTTGACCAGGAAATAATGAAGAGGAGAAAGCCAGGTTAAGGAAAAGTCTTACTAAGGAATTTGACATCAAAAGAACTGGTAGACTAAAATATTTCCTCGGAATTGAAGTAGCTCACTCCAGCTAAGGAATCTTCATTTCACAAACAGAAATACATCAAGAAGATCTTCTAGAGAAACATTGTAAACTAGCCTTGTAAACCAGCACCAACACCGAGTAGAACCTTAATCTTAAACTGGAGAAGCTAAAGAAGATCCAAGATGTAGATTAAAGGGCCTACCAAGACTGTAGGGGAAATTGAATCTACCTCTCCCACACTTGAACCAAACATAGCCCATTTTCTGTAAGAATGGTCAGTCAATTTATTGCAGAATCCAAAGCAGATTCACATGCAAGCCAGTAGACCAGGATATTGCACTACCTTAAAGGGAGACCAGGAAAGGAAATTTCTCTTTAAGAGAGATCGTGGAATGACCTAGAAGTATACACGGATGGCGACTACGCCAGGATCACCCGGTTGATAGAAGATCTACTTCAGGTATTTGCACATTTCTTGGAGGAAACCTTATTAACATGGAGAAGGAAGAAACAGAATGTGGTGGCGAGCATTCCAGTGCAAAGAAGCAGAATATCGAGCTATGGCCTTGGATATCTGAGCTACTATGGATTCAAAAAATCCTAGAAGATCTAAAAGTTTAAGTGGGATGAGCCCATGAGCTAACACTTTGACATAAAATCAGCAAATCAGCATAGCCCACAATTCCAAGTCCAGCATGACAAGGACCAAGCACATAGAAGTGGACAGACATTTTATTAAAGAAAAACTAACAGTGGTCTAGTAAGTGTTGACCATGTATCATCAAAGGATCAACTTGCAGAATTTCCTTACTAAAGGATTTGGACAGTTCTGTCTTCCTCCAAAATGATCGAACAAGCTGCGGAATGACGATCCATATTTCCCAGCTTGAGGGAAAGTGTTTTTAAATCTCAACCTTACGATCCCAAAGTATCCACGGCTAT
The DNA here is from genome assembly GCF_001605985.2 of Dendrobium catenatum. Taxonomy (NCBI): domain Eukaryota; kingdom Viridiplantae; phylum Streptophyta; class Magnoliopsida; order Asparagales; family Orchidaceae; genus Dendrobium; species Dendrobium catenatum. The sequence continues at coordinate 6,729,677 of NW_021320070.1, read as the reverse complement.
GAACAGTTAAATCCGGTGGGAAGACTACATGATTGCATTAATTCCTCCATTAATTTTAAAGAATAATTATATTCATGTATTATAAGATGTATTTGTTTCCTTAATCGATACACCTTGTATAGATCATAAATTAGGGAGTAGATTGCTTAATAAAAATTCAAGCTTTTCCCTCTCAGATCCATTCGTTTTTAACAGTTTTCTATGCCTTGTCCATTCATGCAATTTTTTTATTGTTATATAATTCCATGTGCCTTAAGAACATCCCTATCACCATTTCTCCACCAAATCTGTCTGTGAGGCATGCTTACAAAAAGGAAAATTATTCCTTCGACTTTTTTACTTGACGATAAACACTACTCTACAAAGTTGGGCCCATAACATTAGTAGCAAATGTGTGTTGCATGTTAGAATAGACGGTTTTTGGTGCCGTATACAAAAATTATCTAGCATTTTGCCATGTTTTGCTTTTCACTAGAACGTGCATATGATACATTGCACAAAATTTTTATTCCAATAGTGACGAGGATTTGTGTTGTATGGCATCTCTAGGAACTTTTCTATGTTTGCGTCCTTTCTAGGAATGATCGATTGAGGTTTTTACAAGTGAGTAAGAAAATTCAAGGTAATATGTGTAGTGCAGTAAAAAATTGACCCCCCCCCCCCTTCCCCCTCTTTTTTTAAGAATATAATCTCGTGGAATGAGGCTTCTTTTTGAATTTTTACTGATGGGATTCCAGTAAATATAGATGGAATTTCTGGCTGATAAGTTATGCTTTTAAAGTAATTTTCATCTCACTGACCTTATTGATAAACCAATAAGAAAAATGAAGTTCATTCTTGTTCTCGTCATTTATTAGTTGATCGCATGAGCTTCTTTTTGGTAGAGTGATAGCACAGTCCTTCCTTCAGTGAACTTGGCACTTATTATGCTTACCTGCGCTAGCATTCTCATATAGTTTTTAGAGTTCATAGAAGATTTGTCGCTAGGGATCTTAATTTGGTTGCAGGATAGCATGATGAAAGCTGACTTCTGGGGGAAAGTATATCTGTTTTTACCCAGTTATAAAGAATCAAAAGCAGTTGCCACCAGCCTTCATGCTGCGTAGAAGAGGATTTTGAGTCGATATCAAACAAAATTTGATAGCTATACTTGTGGGCTGCTGCATGGCCGCATGAAACAGGTGAAGAGAATAGAAGCCCTGAAAAATTTAAATCTGGAGAAACACGTTGTTTTCTTGCCAACTCAAGTGATTGAGATTGGGTGATGTTCCTATGCCTTCCATTGATGTTGTCATTGAATGCTGAAGAGATTTGGAATTTGCTCAGCTGCATCAACTAGAGGACTGTTGGAAGAGGAATGCGGAAGTCAAAAAAATGGTTTTCTGCTCTTTCAAATTCTGGGCACTAACCGATGAAAATCTTGAACAGTCATCAGACGATTTTAATCTGGCTATGGCAGAACCTCCTTGATACGTGGGCCTGGCCAATTTTACTTGGTAAGAGAAGCAGTCTGACACCTCCAGATTTTCCCATAGCTAGATTGGAGCGTGATGGAAATATTCTAAGAGAAGGCTCACCTTTGCCGCACTGGTTACGTACGATCACCTTGAAATTGTTTCTATATTATTTCATAATATTTACTACTCAGCCTTTTATGATTACAATATAACACTGCCTGTTTAGAAGTTTCCCTTCTCTTGGAATATTATCGCTTCATCATGTCCATCTGATTTTTTGAAGTCCTTTAAAGTTTGCTTTGCAACTAGGCATATATCTGTCTATTCTCCTCGACATCTATTTTTTATTTCTGGCATTATAATTGTGAATATGTTTCTTTTTGGATGCGTTAGTAGAAAAGGTTAGATTTTTATAGAAACACGCAAGGAGCATCCATGGTCATCAGGCCTTGGCTTCTTGGAATCACTACAACAGAAAAAAAAGACATGCTTTAGGTAGAAGTAACGATACATTTCTGCATCAATTCATCAATAAGAGCATGGGAACTCATTGCTTGAATGGCACCACTTTTGTTTTCTTCTCACTGAGTCCCCTTCTAAAAATACTGTGTAAGTTAAGAAATAACTAGTAAAATAGATTAAAAGATGAAAAACAAACTAAGAAAAATGTCGATGTGCATTTCATCAATTCTATTTGTTTTTTTTTTTCTTTTCCATTGGTTATGTTATCTGCAGTGCCGTCTCCCAATTTATTTAGACAATCTCTGTGCAGTGCCCAGTCCTCTCATTATTTCTCCCAACTTTTGGTTGAATTGTGAATGCGGTAATAGTCTTCACCAGAAAGGGAGGAGGAAGAAAACAATTGGCATCGCCCTGAGTCTTACTATAGGAACTGAATTGAACTCTGGTTGTGGTTAGCTTTCTATGAGTTTTGTGAAGAGAGTCAGAATAGGTGAGTAGTGTAATGTACCAGCTGCCTCATCACTATCTCCTTGATTGCTTGAAGTGAAGAGGAAGAAGGGTGTATCCTTTGACAAGGGTGTCCGGTTTCAAAGTTATTAATTATACCTGTCCTAGATGTATTATATAAAAAATGAGAGGTACCCTCACAATTAGTCCTAAAAGATGGAGATTTATGATTTATAGTGGTTTGGACTGCTTATGAATCATAGTTTGTATTAAATAAATGATCTAATGGACTGGGCAAGAAATAGCACAGATATCACATGTGGGCATTTAATGAAGAACCAATGGGATATAGTGTACGAATTGATGTATGATGGTAGAAACTAAATCCTTTAGGAGCTTTTCTAGCACGTCTCATAGTAATATGGTCATATAATGAATCTTGAGGGCGGTCATTTGGATGAACTGTCATCTAGAGTAGGTGACCGAGAATGCGCTACAATAAATAGGGTAAGAAATTCTTACTCATAATAAATTAAATAATGAAAATCTTAAAGACATCAATTTCTAAATTTGAATAAAAAAAATCAAATTTGAAACTCCGGTCAAAATCATCTTAAGCAACTTTGGTCCAAATATCTAGAAATCCCATTTTCTTCTGTCCTCTTTCATAGTAGATTCTAAATTCGGCGGAGTGTAGATGACAAAAAAAAGCAGAAAATTCATTGTGTTTGTCCCCTTTGTAGCTCTCTTCATTTTACAATCTCTTGCTCCATTGCCCGCCACCTTATGCCTCACGTTCCTTACTTCGAAATGTCGCTATTCTGTCGAGCGTATATGACTAATTGTGCCTAAATCGCCATCTCATATCCCTCATCCCAAATTTGCTCCTCTTCAATCTTACAAAAATATTTCATAATTTAATGTACCCAACTCTAAATTACAGCTCCAAAATTTCGCCCTTAATTCCAATTAGAAAATATTTTATTAATGAATTCCAGCTCTCCCAAATCAGCTGACTAATTCAATTAGGAAAATTTTGCGCTAATTAACCCCTCAAAATTAATCCCCAAATATGTCTTACTCTATTTGAAAATATATTCTAATTAGTACCCCTTCCAAATCAAGTCCCCAAGAGCCAATCCAATGAGGGACCCAGACTCTACTTATACTCTCCTCCATAGATACCCACCTCTGGTCTCTGCAACGTGGAAAAACGGCTCCCCTCTCAATTTTCCTTGTCATTACAAATTAAACTTAAAAGTCTTAAGGGTAATAAACCTGAAGAGTATGGCCCTTACACCTTTTGCTCTGGTGTATACCTCTCTATCTTCACAATACTGGAAAACACAACCCCTTTTGCCCTCTTTCTCTGTAGCTTCATTTTGTGAGTTTCTTTTGAAATAGTTTTCTTTCATGTACTTTCGTCAGTACAACTTTAACACTTTGAATCTACCTAAGAATCACCCATAGTGTCGGTCCTTGGCATGCCAAAAGTAAAGTAATAATTTGTTGCTGGTCATTCTGGTACGACACCTCTGAGCTGCTACCTCCAGCCCCTCTCTACCAAAGATTGCCTTTGGATCCTCCACTAACCTGGGACTAGTTTTCATAGCCTCTCTCTCTATCATATCACATATGTCTCATCACTCTAATAGCGTAAGATTTCAATGTTTTAGCCGAGGGTATCTTGCATGGTCTTTGAGGCTTTCATAAAAATTTTCCTCCAAGCAACACATCTTCGAAAGTCAGGTCCAGTTGGTTCTGGCTAGGGCTCAAACTACTCACAACTGGAGTAGCTTTCACAATTTGTTCCCTCCTGTTCGTCCCAATTATAGTGCAAATACACTGCTCATAGAAAAATCCCCTTCCCCTGCTGATTTCAGAAACGTCCAATCCAACAAGAATTCTTAAACTTCCCACCCTCCAATGTCCGTAATTGGTGTCGCCTTTATCCCTTCCACTGGATTAGCCCATGCCAAACGCTTATCCCCATTCCGAAGCCACATCTGCGGAACACCTCACCATCAGTCTCTCCTCCGTCAATCTCATTGACAGTAAAGGATAATTTCCAGTCCTATATATCCACCCATGTGCATTCATCTCCTTTTAAAAACATGCATTCTTAAGCTTCTTTTACCCTCAGATCTCCTTCAGATCCCCCCGTTTTTCTCCATAATTTTTTCATTACCCAAGGAGGTGCGTTCCCCCCAAAGTGTCCCAATAATCTCTTCTAAGCTCATATGCAAACCTTTCATTTCAAATTACCATATTCTCCTTTCAAATTAGCACCCCTCATATAATCAGTCTCTCTCATTTCAAATTCAGCACTCATTCGATCATACGAAGCTCCTCCTCTTTTCAAATTTTGTCCTCTCCTCTCAATGCAGTACCCCTTCTTTCGATGCGTAACCCTCCTTGCGCCTCTCCCATACCCTGTTTTCTACTCAAAGCTACAACCTCCTTAGGAATAGGTTCTAGGTGAAGGGCAATCTATCTTCACTCCCCCAAAAATCTTCCACCTCAAGTCTTATTCTTTCATCTTCGCATCATTCAGATTTAGCGATTTGGCCCCACTTTCTTGGTTACAAATCTGTTAAGGCTTGCTTCCTTCTACTTCCGACCGACAACCGTTTGCGTTGGCCTCCACATTTCGAGACCACACTTTCTTCTCAATTCTTTCCTTCTCCAAGATAAAACATTTTTTACTTCGAAACAATTTCTCTGAAAGTGGACGGCTAAAATTTGACTTTTTAAAAATCTAAAAGTTAAATTGGATATCGGAAATGTTCATATTTCTGTTGTCCGATCTCGCTCCTTTCATAATATCTTTAATAATCTTTTTCGCTAAATTTCATAGTGTAGCCTAGATTTATCATCATCACTAGCAAAAAAGTAACGACTTTGAAATCTGGCCTCGCCAACTTACCCGCAAAAAAAAGCAGGATTGAAGAGGAAATGTAGCCAAAAATCAGCGATTTTGAAAGAGTCCTCTTTTATTAATCTAGTCAGAACTGCCTCTGAATGATATCTCAAGAATTGTTAAAAATCCAGGATTAGCTACTTGCATATAAATTTTGCGTCAAACGCCTGCGCTGAAATACAATCTGATTCTAGCCAATTTTCAGAATTAAACCAACGACCCCAAGAATATCATACAGGAATAAAACACACCAGAATTATTTTTTTACTAAAA
>NW_021320070.1:6718990-6724018 GCF_001605985.2 Dendrobium catenatum | reverse complement strand
AAAAAACTCAGATCGGGACAAGGCAGGAGGTCGGGCTCCAGAGAAGAAGCCGACTACTCCTTTCGCACGCAGGAGCCGCTCGAGGAGGCTTTTCTACCGGTTGGATCGGGACGCCTTCTACGGTCGGGATGCCTTTGACGATCGGGACGCCTGGGACGCCTTCGACGATCGGGAAGCCTTCGTCGATCGGGACGCCTGGAACGCCTTCGACGATCGGATGCTTGCTCCACGCGAGGCTTCTTTGGCTCCTTCGGATCCTTCGTGGCTATTCGACGACGTTTCTTTGACGACTTTCCGTCAACGACAATGAAGGCCTCTTTCACGAAGTTTTCCCTCCGGTGAGCTCTGATACCATGTTAAAAACGAGGATCTGAGAGGAAAAAACTTGAATTTTATTAAGCAATCTACTCCCTATTTATAGATCTATACAAGGTGTATCGATAAGGAAACAAATAACTCTTATAATAACATGAATATAATTATTCCTAAATTAATGGGAGGAATTAATGAAATCCATGTAGTCTTCCCACGGATTACTGTTCACAGCCGTGGATATCTTTGGGATCGTAAGGTTGAGATTTAACAAAAACATATCACATTAGGTGACAACACAAGAAAGAAAATTAAAAACATAAGCAATTTCAATGAAAATGAGTTTTCCTCTAGAGAAAAGGTGTCCTAGCTGTTGATGATTGGTATGCTAAAAATATGGATAAAGCATTTTCCCTCTAGAGAAAAGGTGTCCTAGCTGTTGATGATTGGTCTGCTAAATATGGATAAAGCAAACGATGACTTAAAGCATAATTTTGTAAAGATTTAGCTAGCTATGTGATAAAAAAAAATATGAAACAAGATTTTATTCTTCACATTGTTTCTCAACATAAACTGTTATGAATGTAGGATATAGGCATGACAACATTTTGTTTAAAAACATTTTCCTTGACTACTCATGTTTGACACTATCCCTCCTTGTTAATAGTGCTTCTGCTCTTCTCTATGTATGCTTAGACTTATGTTTATTATTGTTAAATTTAGAGAATTGGAGAGAGAAAAGCTTAATTTTATTGCATAAAGCTCTCCTATTTATAGATATACACGAGATATCTTAATAAGGAAACAAATATTTACATAATAATGCATAATTCAATAACATCAAGCCGTTGTCCCACTACGTGGGGTCAGCAACATGAATCATTTTTCTCCATTGTGTTATGTTAAAATTCAAGTTCTCGTTTAAATCTAATAGAGAAATATCATATAATTGTACTAATATAATCCTTCCTAAATCAGCCACCCAAATATGGAAGGAGATTGGTGTAATCCAAGCGAGCATCCCATGGATCCCCATGGTGGCCATGGGATCAAGAGGGAAGGGATTGTTGGGACGATATTTGACACTCCCTCTCAAGATGGGGAACACATATCTGTAATTCCCAGCTTAGTAATCAGTCCCAGAAAGGTAAAGTTATCAAGTACCTTGGTAAGAATGTCAGCAAGCTGATCTTTTGATGAGACATGGTAAATACAAATAAGTCCACTGTCCAATTTCTCCTTTATACAAGGTCTGTCCACTTCAATGTGCTTGTTCATGTAATGCTGAACTAGATTGTGAGCTATGTTGATTGCTAATTTGTTGTCATAGTGTAGCTTTATGAGTCCTTCCCACTTTATCCTTAGGTCTTCTAGAATCATCATAATTCATAGTAGCTCACATATACCTTAGGTCATAGCTTTGTACTCTACCTCTGCATTAGACCTTACCACCACATTCTGTTTCTTGGTCCTCCATGTAACTAGGTTTCCTTCAAAGAATGTGCAATATTCTAAGGTAGATCGTTTATCAACTGGTAATCCTGCGTAAACTGTGTCAGTATAAGCCTTTGGGATTATTCCACATTCTCTTCTAAAGAGAATCTCTTTCATGGATTTCCCTTGAGTTTGTGCAATACTGATGCAGGCAAAAAATATAGGGGAGCCTATATCTCTTGAACCCACAAAAGAAGAGGAGGCGAAGAACCAAGATAGAAGGGAATCACTTAGAGATATTAGAACAAACTCTTACATTTCAAACCTAAAATAAACTTAGAAATAAAAGACTTACAACTCTTTAAAATTTAAACGACTAACAAACAAAATGACACCCTAAAATTGCTTCACAATTAGAAGAGGGATACAGGTGGAGTGGCACTTGCGGAGAGACGAAAGAGTTTAGAAGTCGAGAAGAAAGGTTGGAAAGAGCTCACAAGATTTTCGGAGGGGATGAGAAAGAAGACGGACAAAGCTCGCAAGCTTTTTCAAGCAAACCCGCAAGTTATAGCTTTTCCAAAAATAACATTTCATTCACTATTTTTAAACATTACAAGCCCTATCAAAGAGGAATACCAAAAGACACAAACATTGAATTCTCATTGGAATTCCAAACATCACAAACCATAAAACCTTATTGCTTTTTACGGAAAAACAGCCCAAGCCCAGGAACCGAAGGAGCAACCACGGGAACCAAGGAGGCCGCACGGAACCAAGGCGCCAAAGCCACGGGAAAACTCCCAGGCTCGGAAAACCAACAGCCGGCAGGAAATCCAAGGGGCAAAGGCACGGAAAACAGCAGCCCATGGTGGAAGCCAAGGAGCCACGGCATGGGAAAACGAAACAACTTTCTTGAGATTCCAAAAGCCCTTTTGGAACCCAAGAGACAACTTAAATAAAGACATTAAAAAACTATAAAAATTATATTTAATAAAAAGATAACTATGAACTAAAATGTTAGCTAATAATGAGATAACCCTTAGTTCAATAAGTGAACTAAAGACCAGCTCATAATTGAGCTAAAATTTCAGCTCAATTTTGATTGAGCTTGTAAACTCGAGGGAGGCCAAAATTGATTTATTTTGGACATGAGTTGACCCCCCCTTTGTTTACATCAAATACTCTTTCTACTACTTTATGTGAGTCTTCTTTGGATTCTATATGAATTGGCTGACCATGCTTACAACAAAGGCTATATCTAATATGGTGTGAAAAAGGTAGATCAATTTCCGCAGAAATCTCTGGTAAGCTCCCTTACATATGCCTAGATCCTTTTTAGCTTCCCCGTGGTATTGGTACCAATTTAAAAGCTAGTTTATTTATTTCTTTAAAAAGATCATTAATGTATTTCTGTTATGAAATGAAGATTCCTTTGCTGGAGTAGGCTATTTTAATTCCTAAGAAATATTTCAATCTACCAAGTTCTTTGATCTTAAATTCATTAGTAAGACATTTCCTTAGAATCACTTTATCTTTTTCATCATTCTCAATCAAGATGATATCATCCACATAAACTAACGAAACGATGACTCCCCTTGTGTATGAGTGTTTGAAGAATAGTGTGTGGTACCCTTTGCTTTGTCGATATCCATTGAGCAGCATGCATAAATCTTCCAAACCTACATAGAGCATTTTTTAACCTACACAATTTGACACCCCCAAAACCCTCCTTAAATCTAGGTGGAATATGCATAAATATTTCTTCCTCCAAGCCCCCGTGTAGGAATGCATATTTGACATCCAGCTGTTCCAGATGCCAGTTATAATCAGCTGCTAAGGAGAGTATGACCCCAACAATATTCATCTTGGCCACAGGTGAAAAAATTTCCTTATAGTCAATGTCATACGTCAGAGTATACCCTTTCGCTACCACTCTTGTCTTGTATCTTTTCAGCATACCATCAACTTTGTATTACACAGAGAACAACCATTTGCAGCCAACCGGTCTTTTTCCTGCGGTAGGTCAATGATCTCCCAGGTATTGTTCTTCTCTAGGGCTTGCATTTCATCTTTCATGATACTTTTCCAATTGTCATCAGAGAAGACTTCAGAAATATTATTAGGAATATGAATATAATTTAGTGTAACCAAAAAATTTGTGTGAACGTGAGAAATTATGAAAGGATACAAAGTTGGTTACGAGAAACACTAGTGGTTTTTTAAGTTAACTTATTTTTATCTCAATTGTAGGAGACAGTTCAGATTCTTGAATATACTCTGGAACACAATTGGGATTTGTACGCCTGAAATATACTTTTCCAAATCTTATGTTCCATAATAGATTTATCCTCAGTTTCCCTGGCTTTGGTTTTAGGTTCAGGTAGATCAATTTGTGGTAGAGTTGGAAGATCAACAGTGACAAGCTCACTTTCCTAATCTTCCTTAGTTTCAGTCTCCCCTTGAAAATGAGGTTTGGTGAAATAGGATTTTTGTTCGTAAAAAATAACATCAATAGATGCAAGGGTTTTCTTGGTGGAAGAGTGATAACACTTACAACCTCTTTGGGTGAATGATCTAATTTTCCTCTATTTTGGCTGTGAATGTGAATATAAACAGTGCACCCAAAGATTTTGAATGTGAGGATGTAATGAGTTAAAACTTCAGGGTAAAAAGAGGACAGGATATTTATTGGTGTTTTTAGTCCCAATGTTTTTGAAGGTAGGTAGTTTATAAGATATGTGGTAGCAACGTTTTAAAAGGCGAAATCGGGAATCGAGGCGTTTTTTCTAAGCGAGGCGAGGCGTAAGCGTCGAGGCGGATCGAGGCGTAAGCCTCAAAACGATTAAAATAAATAAATTTAAAATTATAAATAATGACAAAAAATAACATAATATTTTGTCAACTATGAATTTGAAGATTTGTTTTAAGATAATATTACTGGAATACAAGATTTAAAATAAACTCACATAAAAATAAAACATCCCCTTAGGATCAAGACCCAAAGAAGGCTCATCATCACTTTGATTGTCTTCAGAAGAATCTTCATAATTAATGTCAAAGTCATCCTCCAACTCTTCTTCATCTATAATATTTTTTCCTTTATCTCCTATATCAGTTAATATTTCATTAGCTCTAAAATGAAACAATAGTAACATACAAAATAATTCATTATATTTAAAAATACCTTTAATTTTTTTATTGTCTTCAGAATAACTCTAAATTTAACATTCCCTTCTTCAAATGAAAATCCTCAAGTTGATCATTCACTTTGAGATAGTCTTC